>NC_063202.1:4312165-4352165 GCF_017589495.1 Alosa alosa
GGTCCTGTCTCGACTTTTCTGACTCGTTTTGAATCGCCTTTGACTACTTCAGAGTGGCTGCCTACAGGCATGCACAAACATGTCCTAAAACAACCCTTAACGTTTGTTTTCAAAACTGTGCAACTCACCGAGTGGTTAGTGGTGTTTGTTGATGTTCCAAAACAAGTAGCGTAGTGAAATACAGTTTCTGTCGTGTTTTATTTGGCATTTTGTAAAATCCCATTGATTCTCATTCTGTTGGGAGACTCATTGCACGTTGACATTACTGCGCCACTGGAAAGGGAAACGAGGGCTGTTTACATTTGGTTGTAGTTGTAACGGGGCTGAATGTGTTTATCAGGAACATTGACTGATGGTAGGGGGTGGGGCTGGTTAATAGTGTATGATTACGTTGTGGTGTGTATGTGGTTTGTTGCGCTCTTCTACAGGTGCATTCAATTGCCCCTTAATGGCAGACCTGCGCAGTTGGTGGTTGAAAGATTTAAAATGCCAATGGCGGCCTTAGACTGAGAGATTCTTGGTGGCAGTAGGCACCCGCAAGGACTACCACCGAAGCCGAGAAGTAAAGGGGCTCGAAGACATAGCGCACAACGCACCTGGGGAGAGGCTATATATCGTTCTATCAGAGCAGCGTACAGACCGGAATACAACGCACTCAATATATCTACGTTAAGGGAAGTAACTTGACCATCGCTCTATGAGTGAGAGGGCTGTTATCGCGGCTGTTGTGGACGTTGATTTCTACCCTTTCCCCTGCAGTTCGGAGACAGCTGAATCGGCCGGAGGAAGACGGGCGAAAGAGAGGCCTACAACGCACTCTATGTATTGCACTAAAGGGAAGTACTCATATCGTAGCCTACCACTATTTGTGCGAGTGGCCTGACTTCGTGTCAGTGTGATTGCCGATCACTGTCTACGAAGAGGCGTGTGTGTCGTGAGAAGCGAGTGCGTGCCATAAGGAGAGGACTATTGGGAGTGTCGGGTCTGGACTGTTCACCGCGGCGGCCATTGAGTAGGCTAGCTAGCTTCGAGCGCTAGCAGCTACATGGAGGAGTAAATGGCTGGGTCGTGAGTGGTGCATGGACTGTTCCTCTATAGCCCTTATTATTCGTTTCCTTGTATGAGCTAATATTACCAGTTGTCTAGCCTTATTATTGTGTCCTGCTGCCCATGGTGCTAGATAGGCCTGCTATGTGATCCTGAATCTGGTGATTGTCTTATTGCTGTTAAGTGCTCTATGTCTCTGTGGCCCTATTGCCCGTTTTGTCTGAGTGTCACTGTAGCTTAAATTTGCTGTGTTGCCGTGGTGTTCAGTGCTCTTATGATTCACCGTGATACTGTTGGCTTGTATGGCCCTTTACGTTTGCCGTGAGGATTGATAATTGTGTGCTGTGTTACATGATAATTGTGTGCTGTGTTATATGGCGTCACACCGTCAGGCATACCCACATTGTGTAGAGCATAATAGCCTGAGATCTCCCCCCTCTAGAGGGCGCCAGAATATGCTATTTACATATGCTAGGCTATTGATTTGTTTTGTAGTCTTTCAGTGCTTCCATACTGGTCCTATACCGTAAACAGGCTGTAAACTTACATGGGCTATTGATTTGTTCTGTGGCCCTTCAGTTCTTTCATACTGGTCTTATACTGCAATTGGGTTGTAAACTTCACATAGGCTATTGATTTGTTCTGTGGCCCTTCAGCTCTTTCACACTGGCCCTATACTGTAAATGGGTTGTAAGCTTCCCCTAGGCTATTGATTATCTGGGGGCTATTAGTCACCGGGAGTATTGAGTAGCTGTAAGGAAATCACACTAGCCTACTGTTGTTCCCTGTATTGAGTAGCGGTAAGGAAATCACACTAGCCTACTGTTGTTCCCTGTATTGAGTAGCGGTAAGGAAATCACACTAGCCTACTGTTGTTCCCTGTATTGAGTAGCTGTAAGGAAATCACACTAGCCTACTGTTGTTCCCTGTATTGAGTAGCGGTAAGGAAATCACACTAGCCTACTGTTGTTCCCTGTATTGAGTAGCTGTAAGGAAATCACACTAGCCTACTGTTGTTCCCTGTATTGAGTAGCTTTAAGGAAATCACACTAGCCTACTGTTGTTCCCTGTATTGCCTCTGGGGGTCAGGTCACTTTTAATTGCTTACAACTGGTAATGTATTTTTGTGACGTGAACTGTTTGTGTCGTATCTGAACCGCTCAATTTTTAAGATAATTTAATAAAACTCTTTTTTTATAAAATATCCTTCAGCGTTGCGTGTGTGTGCCTCAAGGGTCAAGAGTTATAACCTGCTTCCCGTTACATAGTCTTTCCGCGAGAATTTATTTTACTGTCTATGCTTCAGGCTCAAATATTGAGCGGAAGTTTATATGCGGTTGTGAGGTGTCTGAAAAAATAGTTCCACGATAGCAAATAAGACGGCTGGAAATCATACATTGCGCCAATATATTTGATTTTAATAATCAATGAACACCACTAACCACCACTAACTGTGCACTTGTGAGTTGCACAGTTTTGAAAACGAACGTTAAGGGTTGATTTAAGGACATGTTTGTGCATGCCTGTAGGCAGCCACTCTGAAGCAGTAAAGGCGATTCAAAACGAGTCAGAAAAGTCGAAACAGGACCAATCGTCAAAATTTCGGTGTCCACCACTCTCGTTCATCCCAAACAAACCAGAAAAGGGACTCAAAGTGCTAAATACCGGAATTTTCCTTTAATATCTTCTTTTAGTTCACATAAAGATTCATGTAAGTATTCATTTCTGATGTCACAACAACAGGTGAAAACAACACTTACAGATATATCTTATCCAAGGCTCTGAACGTAAAAAACAACTTCTTGCAGACATCTTTTTGAACACGGGACAACTACTTTCTAGACTAAATGCAGAAAATAAATGATACCCAGATACACCACTAGGTGTCCTCCTTGCGTTTTCTATGGCTGTAATATAGCCTGTAAACAGCATTGACTAGAAATAAACATTAGTCATAACAATAGCTTTCTCTGCTTGTATTTTTTTTCACTATGTGACTTTCATATTAAGGCCACATCAATATCAGGCCACATCAACCTAGGATTGATTCCAAATTGCAAAGTGAATCAAACCCACAAGCTTGAGATTTTTTTAACCCCTTTTGGATATTCTTCTGTTGAAATGTGTGCCACCTTTTATCAGAGCCAAGTTGTTGTATACCGGTATGCTTATCTTCAATTAATCTATTCAATGATACATTAACAATTCATTTCATCAATGACTGTGGCATTCTCTAAAATATTGCAACATTTCCTGATCACAGCCAGCTACTCCTAACTAATTGTTCCAAAATTAAGCCAGTAATTACAACAGACCACACATTTGGAGGAAGCAGAAAAAGTACTGTATTTGCATAAAGTTGCATTGCACAAGGCATACAAATGCATAGAAAACATTGCTAATGAATAATGAATAATGTCAGACAATGTGGGTGAGATGACACACAAGTTAAAACCTCCTGGAAAACATGCGGGCCAGGGCAGAGGAGCGCTGGGAGGCATAGTCCTCATCACCCCTCATGACCTCGTGGATCCACGGCAGGTAGGGGGATATCTTTGTGTAAACGGCGTACTTCTCCACGGCGCAGCTCTTATCGAAAGACAGGATCCCGGCCGCATAAACCCTGTTCTGTTCCGGGTTGAGGACCGCCAGGGCGCCACCTGCGTCCCAGAAGCACACGTTGGCCTCGTCCTCTCCTGGGCCGGTGCAGAACATGTTGTCGTCCACCACTGGTTTGCCGGACTTGCCCTGGTAACCGGACTGGCACTGCTGTCGGGAGACCACGGGCAGCTTGAGAAACTTGAGGATGTCGGACTGGATGAAGTCCCTGCCCCAGCCCCAGCCGGCAACAAGGCCCAGGGTGCCCGGCGTCTCCTCCAGGTCATCCCCCCGCTCAGGGAGAGGGACAGGCATCACTGATTCACTGAAAGTGACAGGGCTTTTCAGCCGGATCAAGGCCAGGTCATTGTCCCAGTCTGATGTGTTTTGAAAGCCTGGGTGTAGGAATACCTGTGGGCAAGAATATGGCCATTGTGGGTGTGTTCTGGGGGGGCTATGATTGTTGTTAAAGCTGGATGAAATGTCAGTTGTTATTAGTCGTCAAAGTATGAAAGTATTCACAGTATAAACTGATGAAAGAAAGTCTGATCCTGGGTGAAGCCAGGTCACATTAAGGAGGTAAACCTTGAAAACAAGTAAATCCTGTTATTTACGTTCAGACATAGTAGAATATCTTCCAATAAATAATGGTGTAATCTCTTTCCATTCATAAATTGGTTGCATCATTTTCTCTTGCTCATAAGTTGTTCTTGTGAAATAGCTGCACCTTCAGTATAACCTATCAAGGTGTGCAGGCTCCTCTCCATCCTGTGAAATCAATGCTGTCCTCACACTCTGCATGTTTGCTGCTTCACACTCCTCACACTCTGCATGTTTGCTGCTTCCATCTGGCTTCTGTTTCAGCAGCCAGAGCTGATTCCGGGTAGAAAAACTCAATTCTTCACAGTACGTGCGTGCGTGTGTTTGTGTGTGTGTGTGTGTGTGTGTGTGTGTGTGTGTGTGTGTGTGTGTGTGTCTCTATAAGATCCTTGCCGCAGAATGTCCACCAGACCATGAAAAAAAATGTTTTCCGTGTCCAGGAGGCCTCTTAACTTACCTTGTCAACTGCCGCCTCTGTGGATGCATCAGCATGGGCCCGATGAGTGATTCTCATGTAGATTTTGGGAATGAGGGGCTCTTTTCCTCGAGTGGCGTCTCGACTCCTTTGGATGAAGAGGTTCCTTCCTGCTGTCAGCACCCAGCTGTCTGAGATGAGAGCGCCGCCAGCGAAGCCGCCATCAAACACCCCTTCGCCCAGATACACCATCACATGCCAAGGAACGCTTCTCGCCAAGAGGCCCCCAACCATCCTCCTCTGCCGCTCATGAGCTGTTGACAAATGATCATATAGATATGCGTAATTAATGAGCTATTGACAAATAATCATATAGATATGCGTAATTCATGAGCTGTTGACAAAAAATCATATAGATATGCGTAATTCATGAGCTGTTGACAAATGATCATATAATTCATGCGTAATTCATGTAAATGAAGCACTTGGTCATTGCGAAAAGGTCTTTCATTGTACATGACTCAACAGGATAAGTATAGAAAATACTTGCATAATTTCACAAATTTCATTGTGTAGAACAAGGAATAATGTTGGATATGATTACACAGTGAAGAGCACATTTTGTAATTTGTAACAGTTTTTTTTTCTAATATGAGGGGAATCAGATTAGTTATTTTGGTTCTTTGATATCTTTGAGGATCTTTGATGAATGTGCAGTATTATGTGGAAAATGAAAACATCCAAATTAAAAACCTAGGCTTACACAAGATACTGTCCGATTAGTTTGTTGCATCATCCGCAGAGCCTGGGTTGATAATGAACATCTCTCGAGGATCAGTAGAGCTCACTGGCTGACATTGAAGGCTTTCCTAAATGCTGACATTGAAGGCTTTCCTAAATGCTCAAATAATTTTGCACATTTTCTTTTCTTCTGCAAACCCAATAAATCGGTTTCAGAAAAGGTCAAGATTTCTGGCTGACTGGCGCTGAACCCTTTGAAGGCTACAGCCCAAACATGATCAAGTTAGCATTAGCTCTAGCTCACACAGGTTTTCCAGAGCCACAGACACCGTTGCAGAAAGGGCGCTACATAACGGCAACAGCAATAATCCATCAAAAGCAACAATATCGAAGAATTCTTCTGTTCTCTGTTCAATGTACAGTATTGTACATGACATGGCAGACCTAATGGTAAATGGAGACTTCTCTACTTTTCTCAGACTTTTCAAGACCATATTTGGCAGTTGCTTTGTATTTCCTCAGCTTTTGCTTCCCTTGACAAAGGAGTCTGCACTCAGTCGACCAAAATTGTCTGCGACATAACCGTTGCTCACCTGAGACCTCTGAGACCTGAGACTGTTTCGCGCCCTGGTGCTGAGTGGCTGTGTGTGGTAGACAGGCCACTAGAGCCAGGAGAGCTCCGACTGAGAGCCTGTAGGACAGAAGTGAAAGGATCAGAGTGGGCTTCACACACACACACACACACACACACACACACAACACACACACACACACACACACACACACACACACACACGTAGCAGCTGTTAGCACTGGGCAACTGCCTGAATTGTTAGAAACTGATTTAGCCATTTATCCAAAAGAGACTTTGCAAAGAACATTAACCAGTGACGCTTGCCTGATTTTGCTAAGAGAAATGGTTTAAGTATAATACAAACCAAATCATGATGGAGGTTTTGCAGAGGGTAGAGTGGCTTCTTCCCTTCACCGGCAGTGGGATTATTGTCAATGTGTGCAACTTGTCTCATTTTATACTAACTTGCTGTTGACTCTTTTGGAGGGAGGAATTTCCTGATTGTTGCTGTCCGGGAAAAAGTCTGTGCGCTGGTGCCAAGTCCAGGGTCAGGATCTGCTCCGCTCTCAGTGTCTGCCAGAGGGGTCGGAGATGTCGGAGGGAAGAGGGAGGGAAGGAGGAACAGGAGGGAGGGAAGGAGGAAGGGAGGGAGGAGAGGGTTTCAACACACCCCCCAACCAATAAAAGCTTATATGGGTGCCAGCCGAATTTAGTCCAGCCCACAACATTTGAAGTCGGGAAGTTCGGTCTGGCATTGCTCCATTGTGCAGCAACTATGCTTGTCCCAGAGCTGGCGGACCAGTCAAATCGGGCTTTGCGATGATGGACAGGTGAGCAACAGCGCCTCGTCTATCACGTCATCTGAGCATGCTTAGATTAGGCCTATGTTTGCAACAAAATGCTGTGGCTAGAAGGAGACAGATGGCTTCTAAGACCCCATATGGAAAATGCATATTCTGACTAGAATGACAACGTCACTTATATGGTGATTTAAACAAGATATGGCATGATGTTGCAAGTAGATAATGTACTGTCAAAACAAATATGGAATGAACAGAAGTCAAACATAGGAACTGCTGAACTGGTAATCAGAAGTATTTTTTTTTTTTATCTAAACTGGGTTTGAATTACATCTTTTGACAAGTAGACAAAAGCCAAACATAAGTAGAAAAGGTCATGTTTGTAATGAAGAACACACAGAAAATCCCAAGCTTGCGCAACACCACTAAGTTGGCTCAAAATGTCCTAAATTCCTGTTTGACTTTGTTTATCCTTCCCGTAAAACCAAAGAGCTGGGAAGGTGGCTTGGCTGAACAGATGAGCCCCTTGATCTACACAATAGCACTGTAAAACTAGGCTATGTTGCTGAATTTAAAGTCAAAAACTGACTATTTTTTGTGATTGACCATTGATTAAAAACAATTAGACATGTTATTTATTTATAATAATGAAGGTCATGTTTGTAATGAAGAACACACATAAAATCCCAAGCTTGCACAACACCACTAAGTTGCCTCAAAATGTCCTAAATTCCTGTTTGACTTTGTTTAGGATTTTTCTCCTGAACAGTAAGAACTTGTCAAAAGCATGTGGTGTTCCATTTTTGCTTGCATCCTACGTATACACTTGACTGAGGTTCAGAAGCTGCTTTTATCTTTTTTTTTTTAAGTAATCCAATACAGACTCGCAACAGCATGTTTGTGAACTGAACAGGTGGTTGTCAGACGGCTGTCTCATCTTTCCTCACAGATTCACACAAATTAGCATGACTTTTCTGTGTTAAGACATGAAGCATATGTGGCATTATGTCAGTGTCTCAGCAAGAAGAGACTGTTTCCCCACACTGGACTGAAGCCCACTCTCTCTATTTCCCAGAAGAAGCCGACAAGAAATCCATTTTCTCATGACAGAGTTTTGAGTTTTTGGCCATCATTGCAGATATAAAATAAAATTCCAATTAAATATATTAAAAAACATGTAACAAACTGTTAATAAAACAGCCCCTCTGAAGAATCTTGAGGCCTACTTGACAACATAGGGCTGGATGCATCATGCACATACAGATTAAATCTCTTGGGACATAGTACGATTGTAGTGCAAAAATCAGCCAATACAAAGCTTTGATGACAGCCTATATCTACAGGGCAGGACAGCTGCACACATGCCCTTGTCCATCCTGTAAATATAGAGACATGAAACACAGAGAGCGAGAGAGGCCTCAGGTTTAACGTGTGTGTGTGGGGGTCTTCACAGAGAGGAACATTTCATGTCTCCATCTTTTGTATTGATCACTCTCTTGTGACATAAGCTTGATCCCTGCCCAAAACATAATCAAGTACAGGGGATTCTCTGAAACTATATATGCCATAATTCATCTCCCTCATTATGCAATGCTATGGATCTACACATCTCCTGTCCCACATTTCAGCCTAAAGTAATCTCTCAGTGAGGGATATGTTTTCAACAGACAATACTGGACATACAAGTCCACTCAATACCCTACTGGCATATTATCCAGTGACCTTGTGGCAGTGGAACTGTGGTTGTGATTACAGATTAGGTAAACCCAGCTGCTATGCTGCCTTTACCTTGTCTCTGGTCAATCTCACTGAACAGAGTGCAGCTTAACCACAGATCCTTGATTACTATTAACATTTCTTTCCGCAACAATTGAAGGTTCTAAAATTCTATGTTGAATTCAATGAACCCAGATATTCTTTAGAACGTTCATTTCTCAACATTCCCGTCACACCGGTGTGACGGTACTCCTTTAAGGGTTAATGGCGCCCTGACTGGCCTTGGTGCCTGTGAATCACCTATTTATCATTGGACAAATTGAGGAGATACAGCCTTTCATTAATGCAAGGTGTTGATGTCCACTCAGTCAGGGCCAGACTGAGGCTGCGGCCGGCAAGCTGTGCCTCAGATGCGCTCATTCATAGGGATGAGTGCGGTAGGCGATGGGCATCTGGTGAGGGGAGTCCAGGACAGGACGGAACAATGCTACCGGTGCCTCCCAGCTGTCCGTCCGGCGGCGCGTTATGTAAGGCCCAGGCCGAGCGAGAACGTCATCGTCGGTCTGTGTCACATTCTCGCACACAAAACACACAAACACCTCACGTCCCCAAGGCTTGATGTCTGTTTAGGCAAATGACCGCAGGCTTGAATGAAATGTCCTGCTCTCTGTTTCTTTTTGTGTGTTTTTTACACACAAAAACAACAAATACACAGCGCACACACACACACACACATGCGAACATACAGACTTAGACATTGTTAGACAAATGTGTGATGTGGTCAACACTGCATACACTATTAGAAGATGTTCCAAAGAAACTTCAAACGTGACCTCAGCAAACACCAGAAAATAAATCAAATGATGGCCGAGTTGAGTGAGTCTATTTTTATAAAATAGCCTGCTGATGAGAGTGAATCACAGTTTAGCACAATGATGAACATCACTACTGACATTAGTAATGCAATTCAGGCTTTTATCTAGTCCCCCATATTTTTCTTCCATCTCTACAAGATCAGGTTTTTTTTTTCTTAAACCAAAGTCCTTTTAGGCAAGTCCCTCCACTCAGCGGCCATATTGTAAAGCTTTTTGGGCACTTATAGGGCATCTATTTTCATCAGAAATGTGCTTGCGCAAGGCATCACAACACCAACCTTGCTCCAGCGGCAAGATCACAACACATGATTGGCACGATGTATTCACATGTCGACTTTTTTGCCGCGGAAGGGGCGGGAAACATGTAGACAATTGCCATATTGGCGTTACAAACTAACCCCATGCATTTCTATGGAGGATTTTTTGAGTGCTGTGTCTCCTCATTAGAAAGTCTCTGCTTAAACATGCTGGATCACAAATAGGTTGAATGTGTTATATAGTTAATGATTACATGTTAAAAACCTGCATGTTTTCTTTTAACATTAGTAACAGCAGACACAGGTTGCACTAATGTGTGGTCTGTCCTCTGGTTTAGGAAGGTTTCTTTGACCTTCTGGGATTTTAGACACTTTGGTGATTTTCTCATAACAACACAACATTTCATTTAATATTAGAGTTAATAACAAGTAATTTGCAGTAACACAATGAGCTCTAATGTTGCATTACACACAATGTGCAATGCAATGCGGTAATACCGACCCAGACGAGCTAATACTAATTTAACACCACACCACACCATGTTACACACAAGCACCAGTGGGTTAGTGCACAGACAAGGACATTTTCAGTGGGCCTACATGAATTTGTTTAAAGTGACACCATTTCCGTAAAACTTCTAAAAATCATAGACAACGAACTCATTTAAAGCCAACTTCTGTCATGTTTCTGTAGTTGTGAAATAAAACACCACAAATGACTCAACTGATTTCTACATTGCACCATGCAATGTGTAAATAAATGAGCAAATATGGGTCTCCCTGCCTGTTGTCATTACACGGTTCCCGCACCACAGAGACTCCTGTCTCCATATTGTAAGACAGTGTAGCATCAAAATGAATTTGAAGCCGTTGTTTTAAGGTAAAAATCTGCATTGTGTTACTGTAATGTGTTACTGTAATTTAAATATACCTGGCAAAAGACGTACGAATGTGTCAAATTGTTTTGATGAAATTAGATTAGACTTGCATCAATTCTGTATTCATTTAGAACATGGTGTTATTCACACTCCAATCATGAGTTAAATCATGATCATGAGCGAACTCAAAAACACCTACTCATGAAAGAGCAAAGCTTTACTATTCTGCAGGTCGCTTTGGATAAGACAAAAAGGTAAATAAAATAAAAACGCCTGCGAAATACAAAGCGAAATAAAAAGCGCCCAGCATTTCAGTATGCTGCTGGGTCTGATGTCAAAGTCATGGAACACACCACACAGCATTCATGTGTGTCACTACCTAACTTCCACTCACTGGCACCCAACTCATTGGTATTCCCACTGGCACAAGTTATCCATAAGCACATTACAAAACTGTCACAGAGAGCCTCTTTCTGACTGGTTTAAAAGAAGAAAAAAAAAAACGCAGGCAGTTTCTCATTTGTGTCATAATGAGCAGCAGAAGCTTAGCATGATGTGAGAGGCTGGGATGGAGCTTTAATGCATGCCGATCATAGATGTGCCAGATGGACACCCTGCTGCCTCCACTTCCCCACACACACACACACACACACACACACACACACACACACAGATGTGTGATGTGGGAGTGAGGCAGAAATGTGAAGCATTGCTCCTGGCATATGCCGCACAGATATGATTCCTCGTGCCTTGTTTTAAAACGCTTTCATACAGCTCCTCAAGCTGAATACTAATGACACTGAAGTGATGTTACTGTGCAAGGCCACTAAACTATAACTTGACACATACTCATTTATTCATTTTGTAGGTAGATACTGTATCATGTTGATACTTTCAATGAAAGTTCAAATGAAAGGGTCACATCTTGTATTGAGGCCAAATCATGTGGCAATCACATAGTTAAATGAGTCATGAGTCATCATGACTCAATCACATAGTTAAAATGTTGCTTTCTTCATCTGTTTACTTGGGATAACACTACCGAGCATTGAACATATTTACAAAGACAGACTGGTGAGAAAGGCCAATAACATTGTATGTGACTATACACACCTCCTGGCATCTTATTTTAAACTACTGCCATCTAGGCGTTGTTTCTTCCCACTCCTTCTGACCAAAAACAGATCCAAATTCTCTTTTGTACCACAAGGCATAAAAGCCTTAAATCAGTCAAAATAAGCTAGATGTCCAGCTGGCCTGGTCATACCCAAGGGTGTATAGTGTATTGTCTTGTATGTTCTTCATGTTATGTCTGTCGGTGTCTGGACTATTTGTTTGTGTCATATGTCTGATGTCCTGTCATGAAGTGCCTTGCAACGGTACCGCAGAACCCAACTGCCCCACAGGGGCAATAAAGTTATCTGCTGCTACTGTTCAAGAAACACTACAAGCTCTTTTACATATGCTCAAAAATCTTGAGCTGATGCTTGAGACTTCTCAGTGTGTTTTTAAAAAAGGCCAGTTTTTGTGGTCATTCCCTCCTTGGTTTCTTTCTATGCTGGTTTGTTTCTGCAAATCTCTCCCTCTGAAAGCCCTTGGTCAATGTTCTTGAATTAATTATTTATGGTGATGTCTGGGAAATCTTTTCTAGCCTGTAAGACAGCAATAGGCTCTATTTTTGTTCTTTGTCAGTTGATACGGCAATGGAAGGTTTTTTTTATGAAAGACAATCTATACACTTTGCTAATTTTACAACCAAAAATTGATAAAGGTAAAATGCTACTTAAATGAACATAGAAAAAAGACATAAGTATTGATTATTGCATGTATTATTTACATTTCTACTGCTGGTCAGAGAAATAAGATTGATTTACATATTTCTGCATTATAAAAGTGGAGCATCTCTACAGATTTGATTGTGGACGTGAGGCTTGCATTTGGATCATTTTCTTCTCAGCTGTCTAACAGCTGGGTTTTATTTCCTTTAGATACAGTAGAAGCAGTTATAACCACATCTCAAAAGTTGAATGTCTCGTACATAAAAAATGTCAGTGGTTTGATCGTTTGATTTTATCCTATACATCAACACACTTAGAGAGAGACTCAGAGATACTCGCTTACAAACTTACATTTCAACGCTCAGGGAGAAAGACCCTTCGACCTTGGAGAGTAATGAGATGACGTGCCACATTCACATCCGCTCCCCCAGAGAAGCTTCTGATTCACACCGTCAACCTACAGCATTGCTCACTGAATCTGGTTACACTTTGACTTTCTCACACTGGCTTTAAGACCCTATGATGAATAATGCACTTCTCTTCCACCTGTCACCTTGTTTAATTCATAAAGCCTGATGTGCCTTTACGTGCATATAACGGTTGGTCATGCCTCAAACTGCCTCTCAGAATACTCTGTGCAATTGACTCACTGGCCTGAGGAGAGGAACATGTATAGCACATATGGCTTCACTAAGTAATACCGTACCGTAACTCTGCATGCACAAGCAGGGTGCGATTTGTAGGGGGGGATGGTGAGGATTTCCCCCCCTCTGGTTTTCCTATCCCTACCTCTGCTAAATTATTTTTATCGTCGGGGGGGACAACATTTATCCCCCTCTGCCCCTCATATTGATTAATGCTACTTCATATAAGTAAAGCACTGCAACGTGAGAACAGTCTAGTAAACTAGCCTACATAATAATCTGACATTAGAAACGCACCGTCACCGTCAGCACTGATGCTGCTGACACAGTGGCTGCGTGATAACTTAATTTGGCCTTGATCGTGCAGGACATGTCAGAATGTCGAGTGTGTGATCCATCATAAATGGCTAGGTGCAATGGAAAAGTTAGCTGGACAAATGAAAGAAAACGAGAAGGATTCAGTGAAGCATAATAATGTTTTAGAACCTTAAAAATTAGAAAACTGATGCAACTGAGATGGAGGACAACTGCACGTAGAGTAGAACGTAGGCCTATTGTCCGAAGGAACCTACATTAAATGAGGAGATATTTGCTGAATGTCACAAAAAGTGTTACAGAAATTGCTTGGCATCGCTTATTCAATGGCTCTCTACCGAAACACCTGTAGTTTGCGGAGGACGAACGAGAAAGCACTAGTTTGATAAATCAGCCAGTAGTAGACAAATAACTTTTATAAATAATCTGTACTGCAAAAACGAATGTTGGTGGGTATTTAAACTATCTAGCGGGTGTTTTAACAGCTGCAAGAAATAGAAGCTTCATGGCCTTTATGTTCTGGTTCGTAAATTATTTTCATAAAATTTCAAGTTGCCCTATAACTTTACTCTCCAAACTCTTCACTGCACTGTAGGCAATTAAAGGAGAATTCCGGTGTGATTTTGACCTAAAGTGTATTGAAACATGATACTGAGTGTGAACGTATGTCTCATAGCCCATCTCGGCTTGTCCCCTGCACTCCAAAATCTGGCTTAGTTAGCCGATGCTACCAACAGCTTTTTCAATAGTGGTGCTTCGGCATCGGGCTAGCCATGCAAATAAATCACTGTTTTACACCCATTTACGAGGCTCAATGTATCTCCACACTTCATTGGTAGACTTCCGAGGGCCCTGACATTTAAAACGAGACATTGAGAACTTTGAAAAAGCACTGGTAGTTTACTTACAAGACGATTTATACAGACAGTATCTTCCGAAGTTTAGCGTTTGCAGCCATCTTGAATTTAGTCACGATAAGTCGAAAGCAACGAACCAGTAAGAATGAACAGCTATGATAAGGGATCAGATTCCAAAAATAATTCAGTGGAAATGCATGGATTCCAGTTGCTGCTACTGGAAGAAACTGGAATCCATGCATTTCCACTGAATTATTTTTGGAATCTGATCCCTTAGCAGGAGAGAGAATGCACGTATAGCCTACGCAGCGTGTAGCGCAATGTGTAGGCTATTTGGTTACCAACTACAGTAACACTGTTAGCCAATTCACTAACTTAAGACTTCAGTGCCATCATATACAACGTTGTTTTACACAACAAATACAGAAAGGATGGAGGCAGCAAAAGTAGAGAAGTCATTTCAGATGGGGCAAGAACAAGGTGAATTTGTATGCTTGTCAAAACGTAGTCCTACCCTGCATTAGAGGAGCTGATCATCATACCAAGCACACTCGCTGTTTAAAGTCATACACCACGGTAAACTAAAACTAAAATGTTACAAAGGTGGCAAAAATAATATAGGGTAGTATTAGCCATGACATTACTAGGCTATGAATCGTTCGTTCATTTTTTTTTTTTTTGGGGGGGGGGGGGGGTTACAAACTTATTCAAAATCATCCCCCCCTCTGGTTTTTACACAAATCACACCCTGTGCACAAGGACGTGTGATTATGCCGAACAGCGTGGAATGGACACATGTCTGATGTGTGCATTACATGCTCTGTAACGAAGGGAATGGAAGGGTGAAAAAGAAAGAGAGAGAGAGAGAGAGAGAGAGAGAGATGAAGGGGGGCAGTCAAATTGCTTAGACTGAATATGATGAGAGATGAAGCAATGTGATATTCTTTCCCTGAGGACTGTTTGACAGTGACGGAGACAGAAAGCATCTCCATAGCTACTCTAAAAATGGGCAAATGCTGAAGACACGGGGAACACATGCTTGCCTGGACTGGAACTCTACAATCTGTTTTGCCTCCGTCACACCCCAATTTTGAAAAGCCAATTTAGACCGTTTCCACCAGTCTCTCATCAGTATGCATGTATTGTCATTTATCACAAAACCATTGCAGTGGACCGTCCAATGAGATTGGATTTGAAACAATAGGTCTGTTCACCAGAGAAACAAGCATTCTCCCTTTTACTTGTTATTCCTTAGATTTATATTGTGTCTTCTATCCATGAATAAAATCAATCAATATTATTATTAATCATTTATTAGACAATTCAGTAGCAAAGTTGGCAAAGGTTTATGCTAACAGCAGTGTTCTGGCATGCATTCATGTGTTTCCGTCTCTCTAATAACCTCCTCGTACAGAAATACACTTTATTTCCCCTCAAATTTGTTGGTTAGCTCAGTTTGTTTGATGGGTTAATGACTTTGCTCAGAACATTAGATGATTAAATTATAAGCGGGGGGGATTTCGCTCTATGTTTATTTTATTAAACTCCTTCCAAATTTTCTCCAGCTCCCTTCATCCCTTCATTTTCATTTTCACCGAGCTTCATGGAAAGATCTCCCCCTCAGAGGTCGGCCATGTTTACAGGATGGAGTAGAGTCATTAAGTGTGAAAGAGAGGCAGCCAACATGCAGTCTAGACAGCTGCTGCTGCAGAACTGTAATCTGTGCTTTGGTCAAGCTCATCATGGGGAGTCTGGAGTACGGAAGTAATGAAAGCAGGAGGGACACATGCATCTGACTGCTCTCTTCACTGCAAACCCAAAATCCACCAGACTTTCAGTAAAGCTGCAGCCGACTAATGAGAGGCTAGCGCTTCACGCAAAAGTCGACCTCCCCAAAGCACAGACACAGCTCAAATACTTGTACGATGTCTGTGTTATTACTAAACAAGAGGAAAAGTGTGCAAAGAAATAATGATGAATAAAAATCTGTTGACCCACACACACACACACACACACACACACACACGCACTTGTGAATTGGGTAATGGCAGTGGAGTATGTGATAAGGACAAGAGGTAACTGAGGTCTCCTTTCAGCACAGGAAGGAAGGGGTTTATGGAAGTGGACGGCAAGCGACCCCTGTGTGAGGGTCACATGGTTAACGACAGCAAACAGTGATCTCATATGAGAGTTGGTACGGCAGAAACTAATGAGGGAGGACCAGGGTTCTGTCAGGTAGAGAGAGGGAGACAGAACATTGAGGAGGAGGGTCATGCACTTGCAGAATGCCAATGCTTCTCCAAAGCCATCAACAGCACGACAGAACTGATGAGGAATTAAACACAAGGACATGGACTTGGGAAAGGGGGCTCCGATGAAATGTAAAAGGACAAAATCAATAGGTGAGAGAAGGAAAGAGAGGCAGGGTCAGTGGTGGTAGGGCGGGAAGAGTGTGTGTGTGTGTGTGTGTGTGTGTTAAGTGAGAGGCAAAGAGGGAGGGGGGAGGGCAGAGACATGTCCACAGGTAGAAAGCATATCAGAGAGCGAGAGAGAGATTTTACAGAGGTCAGTAGCACCGCAGAACTGATTTTTTTGTTGCAAAAAAAACACAGAAGGACATAGAAGATAGAAGTAGCTTCACAAAGAACGAAAAGTGCAGGAGGCTCAAATGACAACAACAGAGAGAGAGAAAGCCAGCGCGAAAGAAAGCGGAAAAAAGAGAGGAGGAGACTGACTGAGATTGGCTGGGAGGAGGGAGAGAGAAGAGAGAGAGAGAGAGAGGGCGAGAGAGAGAAAGAGGCTGTGAGTGAGGGAGAAAGTGTGTGTGAGTGTAGGAGGGTGCTGAAAAAAGGAAGGAGAGTTCAGAGTTGTGTTACGGCAGTGTGTGTGGACCTCAGCCTCTGTGGACACATCGGTGACATCAGTTTGAGTCACAGGAGGGGGGGGGCAGCATGTGATGGCAGAGCCACGGACCACTCCTCACAGCACACGCACACACACACACACACACACACACACACCTCCACAGCTGGACCTGCACACCACTGGATACCACCGGCCAAAACTCCACACCTGAGAGCATTCCAGAGTCCGCTGACATGCAGGTAAGGGTTAAGCCTCCTTCTCATTTAAATGACTTGGTACACTTGACACGTAGGAGATGTGGAATTAGAAAGCTTCTGGCGGCTTTTGCTCATTTGGTTCACTGAGTTCTATCCTGTTGCTGCTGAGGACTACATGCAGCAATGGTGAAGGCGTAGATGTTGTGCGGTGTATGTGTGGTGCATGTGTGTCTGGTGTGTGTGTGTTTGTTGATGTGTGGTGCACTGTGTGTGACAGATGCATTTGTGTTTTCAGAATAGATTTTCTTGTGTTTTCAAAACATTCGACACACTCAGATGTCAATTTCAAATGTTCAGGCAGTTTTATTGGAGCTGTTTGGGGGACAGCATGCAATAGTCAAGAGCGAGTTAACTGAATGGCTGTTGCATGCTCTCTAAATCCGTACAGTAGAGACACAGGTGAAATGGTTGCAGGGAAAACACAGGCAGAAAGAGGCTTGTGGCTCCTTCTCTCTCTTTTTGCTTAGGATTTGATGCTTGTGTTTATGATGCCAAAGAGTCTTTACACTACAGCCAGATCATCAATCAAGTGAGGACAGGAACTTCCTATGTGCGTAAACGCACTGGGGAAGATGAATTACTCAATCGACGAGAGACCTAATTATCTGTAATCATTTAGCAAGACGGGTGGAAGTGATCGAACAATGACGACAGTCTTTGAATAGAAGTGTGTTAGTCATGAGCAAAAGAATGGAACGGAATTGACTGCTGGTAAAAAGTGAGAACAACACGAGTTGAGTGACAAACGGGTGGGTGGAAAGATGCAATGTGAAAAGAGAGGAACAAGTGTCAGTAGAGTGAGATGGAAAAGAAGAAAGAGAGAGAGACAGAGAGAGAGAGAGAGAGAGAGACACATCGGTGACATCAGTTTGAGTCACAGGAGGGGGGCAGCATGTGATGGCAGAGCCACGGACCACTCCCTCACAGCACACGCACACACACACACACACACACACACCTCCACAGCTGGACCTGCACACCACTGGATACCACCGCCAAAACTCCACACCTGAGAGCATTCCAGAGTCCGCTGACATGCAGGTAAGGGTTAAGCCTCCTTCTCATTTAAATGACTTGGTACACTTGACACGTGGGAGATGTGGAATTAGAAAGCTTCTGGGCGCTTTTGCTCATTTGGTTCACTGAGTTTCTATCCTGTTGCTGCTGAGGACTACATGCAGCAATGGTGAAGGCGTAGATGTTTGCGGTGTATGTGTGGTGCATGTGTGTCTGGTGTGTGTGTGTTTGTTGATGTGTGGTGCACTGTGTGTGACAGATGCATTTGTGTTTTCAGAATAGATTTTCTTGTGTTTTCAAAACATTGACACACTCAGATGTCAATTTCAAATGTTCAGGCAGTTTTATTGAGCTGTTTGGGGACAGCATGCAATAGTCAAGAGCGAAGTTAACTGAATGGCTGTTGCATGCTCTCTAAATCCGTACAGTAGAGACACAGGTGAAATGGTTGCAGGGAAAAACACAGGCAGAAAGAGGCTTGTGGCTCCTTCTCTCTCTTTTTTGCTTAGGATTTGATGCTTGTGTTTATGATGCCAAAGAGTCTTTACACTACAGCCAGATCATCAATCAAGTGAGGACAGGAACTTCTATGTGCGTAAACGCACTGGGGAAGATGAATTACTCAATCGACGAGAGACCTAATTATCTGTAATCATTTAGCAAGACGGGTGGAAGTGATCGAACAATGACGACAGTCTTTGAATAGAAGTGTGTTAGTCATGAGCAAAAGAATGGAACGGAATTGACTGCTGGTAAAAAGTGAGAACAACACGAGTTGAGTGGACAAACGGGTGGGTGGAAAGATGCAATGTGAAAAGAGAGGAACAAGTGTCAGTAGAGTGAGATGGAAAAGAAGAAAGAGAGAGAGACAGAGAGAGAGAGAGAGAGAGAGAGATTATAACCCCCTCCCCCCTTGAATCTTTATAATTGTTTGACTGGGACACAATTCTTTGACAACATAATGCCAAACATTGATGCCAAAAAAGCTTTTTTTGTGTGCAGGAAGGGAGAAATAGAGGGAGAGAGGGTTAGAAAGGGAGAGAGAGAGATAGAGAGAGAGGAACAGGGAGAAAGAGTGCACGTGCAGGCCATGTTAACGCAGCCTCCCCAGGCTGAGGGGGACCCTGTGCTGTGTGGCATGTCCATTATTCCAGATGACCATTCGCTGCTGCAAACAGCCCAGCTCCAGAGTCTTGACCTAGCCCTCGGCTCCTTCTCTTACTTCCCTATCTCACCCTCTCTCTCTCTCTCTCTCTCTCTCTCTCTCTTTCTCTCTCTCTCTCTCTCTTGTGTCCTCCAGGGAGGAAGCATGTAGCTCGTAGCCCCACTAGTGAGTGAAATGAGTCAAGCGCTCATGAGGTCCTCTCTCGGTTCATGTGTGGTTCGAGCATGCTGCCTTGCTTCTTGTCGCTAGCAGGCTTGGGCTATTTCAGGCTGCCCAGCGACCAGCTTCCATTTGTGACAGGAAAGATTCTTAGATCATCATCTCAGAATTCATTTGACTGAATTTCAGTTGCTATCTTGGCATGATTGCTTTTATGTTGGAGGGGCCAGCAGGTAAACTGGTGAAGTTCAAACATGTGTGCAAGCACAAGTACATGCATCAGAAATAGGGGGGACGCATCTGGCTTCTTGAAATGATTCTATCACCATCAAGAAAATAAACAAGCAAGCAAACACATAAATAAATAGATAAATCAATACATTATAATAAATATAAATGAAAGTATAAGTGAGATGTACTCTTGGGTCTTTTTACTTCATTATACTAGCATTTAAACGGTCCAAATGTAGATTAGGAATTTCCTACTGTTTTTGTATCTTCTTTCAAGTAACTAATTGACAATGTATGCAAAAAACATGATTATTAAATCAGTAATGTCTGCTTATGCACACAGCCTCACACAATGATAACCCATATTTTATTCACCCGTGAGTCCCAATCTGTATGCAAAGCTGCATGATAATGAGGAGGATGATGCATTTTTCAAGTCTAATTAGTGGAGTTTATATTAGTGTGTGTGTGTGTGTGTGTGTGTGTGTGTGTGCCATTGGTCCACTGGGGTGCTCTTTGGGAAAATAAACATCCCATATGTCAGTGTGTGTGTGTGTGTGTGTGTGTGTGTGTGTGTGTGTGTGTGTGGCTGTGATGTGCTGTGCTTGGGCTTAGCAGATGCATTGATGCTCACTTGTTAAGGTGGGCCACCAGGAGAGATAGCTGACAAGCGTGACAGGCTTGACTCAATGACTGAGGCATCACACGTTTCACTGCTCCCTCCCTCCCTCTCTCTCTCTTTCACTCACACTCACACTCACACACACACTTTATTTTATTTTATTTTTACCATTAGGCCTGGTTCACACCACTGCCTTATAACGAGCATGAAACATCATTTAGAGACCAAAGGATGATAATGACAAATTTAAATTGGTTTTGTTAATTATTTTTCTTTTGTATCTATAAACTGTCAGGCCTTGTTGTTGAGCAACATGTCTGGACACTTCAGATGGAAATGTGTCCAAGCTGTAACTACATGATCCATTTCTAATGTAATAAAATCCCTGCGTACCAATACACAATGTCAAAGTAAATAAATAACTCTGCAGGCTTTTGGCCTCCTGTCTTCTCCCCCTGGGCCACTTCCTAGTATCCCAATTTTCTGATATTTTAATCCCTCTTTAAAGCCTTTGTTTTTGGGTGCAGTTCCTGTTCCCTCTTCCTTCTTCCAAACATCACCAAATGTGTCATGGCAGTCATTACAGCTAAATCCAGAGCTTTGGTTGTTCAGGTCTGTTAGCGTCCCTGCCAGTCGCCCTTATTTTTCTCGATATCTGCCTCCTCGGGTTTGTCCTCGCATTCCAGTTGAGTGACTGCTCGAGGAGACTGAGAGGTGGACGCACCAGTTTGTCAGCTGAAAGGAAAGTTAAAGGGGAACTTGGCAACTATTTCAACGTAATAAACCCGTTTAGAAATCATTTGGATGGTTAAATGACCTGTTCTGGTGAAAATGGTGACTTTTCCCGCTGCCCCTAGCGTCCCAAACCACAAAACCAACCACATTGAGACTACCGTCCCGGAAAGAGAAGTGAGAAACAAGAAACTCGTTTTAAATCGTGTTTCTTACCTTGTAACATCCACATTGTCTGCCGAACTTATGCTAACCGTTTTGCTAGGTTGTAAACAAATCCATGTGCTTTATCGTTCGTTACCTTTTTCCACAGTTTGAAATAGCATAATGCACAATTTCTCCAGCAGAGGGGGAAATCCTGCCAAGTTTCCCTTTAAGTACAGGACCTTGATCATGAGAATTTAGGACATTGGCATCGCTCTGAATGCAAGCTAGAGACATTAAAAGAGGCATATGAAGTTTCCCTGTTTCAAACATTCTCCTTTAGCACATTCACCAACCGAGATTTAACAAGGTCCAAGAGTTCTTTCGACAAAAACACCAACAATGTGTTTATATTGTTTTCATAAAAAACTACTTTTATGCACCAAATGGTTTATTCTATATTATTAAGTTCTAAAAACTTCAATTGTGGACACATCAGACAGGCCTTGTTCATTCCCGGATGGTGAATGTGTTAAAGGAGAATGTCTGAAACAGGTAAACTTCATATGCTTGTTTAAGCCTGTAATTCTTACATCACATCCTGCAGCCATTATCTCTGATTTTCCCATTCTCCCCCGAGCTGATGCAACTCTTTTGTTCTACTGAGGGTAGGGTGACCAGATTTGTCGGAACTAAAACCGGGACACTTTGTGCGTGACCGTGTTTAACGTGAACATGCGGCAGCTCAGGCAGAAACAGACATTTTTTCTTTAAGCCCAAACGTTCTAGGGGGTGTGGGGGTGTCACCCCCGAGAAAATGTATTAAATATAGTTATGTAAACGCACAAGTTTTGCGCAACTTTCAGTCAGAGAAAAAGGTCCTGTACTATGCCTAAACACGAGTGCAAAATCATTTGTTTGTCTCCTAAACAATGCTTACCTGTTATCCAGACATGCATGAAAACATTTAACTCATTTTGAGAATGATGACTTTCTCTTCAACATTGTCGTAGCGTAGCCTAACCATTAAAACGAGGCAGATATGAAGAAGCATTGCAACAATGTTTACGGATACATTGTGACGTTGGTTGCAAAGATTATGCAGACTGCTACGACTGACTGACACACGCACGCACACACACATTATCGAAATCATACGCATGACGCTTTAGGCTAGTCTTTCTACATGGGTTTAGTTAATGATCGGGTTATAATAAGACCATGTCAGCTATGTAATCTCTGACAACCGGGACACTATAGTAGTTGGTGTAAACCGGGACATTTTAGCGTCCCGACAGGCTTTTGTCGGGACTCGGGACACATCTCAGAATCGGGACTGTCCCGGTTAAACCTGACTGAGGGGGATTCCATTTGAAATGTCTACAGTCCACACACAAATAGTCATTCTAAACCACAGTTAAGCCACAATAGTCTTTCCTGGTTGGGTTGAGACTGTCATTTGCTTTGCATTGTTTGGTAACACTTTACTTGACAGTATCGACATAACCGTGACATGACACTGTCATGACACATGAACCCTAACCCTAACCCTAACCCTAATCCTAACCTCTAACCCTAATCCTAACCTAACCCTAAACATAACCCTAATCTTAACCCTAACTTGTTATGACAAAAACCGAATGACACTTAATGACAGAAATGTTATGTCATAAATGTTTATGACTTGTTCATGACACGTTCATGACATGTTTGTCATGTCACTCTTATGTCTGTCAAGTAAAGTGTAATCCATTGTTTTTTAAATCATATTTACAGTTTAATATGGTCATATTTACATCTTCTTTCTCTCCCTCATTACAGGGTCAACATTTAGCTCTCAACAAGATGATGCGGAGGAGACTAACCTAGATTCAATCCCTCCACCAACCCAAGCACACACACACACCCCAACGGTTTTCCTCCAGTCAGCAGTGTGAGTGAGTGTGTGTGAGGATCATGACGGCCCTCCTGGCCAACCTGAGCATGCCCTGGGGCACGGAGGCACTGATGGGCTCCACAGACAGTGTCAACCTGACGGCGCCCGCTCCCATGCCACCTGGCCACCAGGACGGGCAGTCCCAGCCCCCGCTCTGCATGCTTTGCTGCTGCGGTCTGCTCAACCGGACGCTGGCCGTGGTGTTCATGGTGAGCCTGGGGTTCGCCATCGTCGTGGGCAACGTGATCACACTCACTGTGTTCATGCAGACCCGCCAGTCACACACTCCACAGGGCTACCTCAAAGGTAAGGGTGTCCGGCCACACGTGGTCTCTCAGGAGGCATGTCAAACCTGTGGCTGTGATTCTGTTTCTTTGAATTTCCCATTACAATGCTGGTATCTGTGAAATAACCAGTGGATTTAGGATTTGCCAGTATTTGCCTGTCAAGTTTTAGTCAAGTACAAGAATGTTGCAAAGGAAGATGCCATTGCTAGCCTTTGTTGAGTAGCTTGAATGCCATAGCCCACCTCCATCCTTCAGACTGCCATCAATGCCACTAGTGACAGAATAGACCTGATGGGGCTGTATGTGACGTGAGGCATTGTATGGAACCTAAGTTCCATACAATGACCTTTCATTTCGCTCCTATTGTTGATCTGCTGAATAGAATTACTGGATCCCTAACAAATCTTACTAAAGCCTACTAAACTTGAGAAGGAGAAAAGCAATTGCAATCTTGGCTTTGGCCTTGATAAGCTGCTACAGTATGTAACACTGACCCAACCCCCTCACTCTTTTCTTCCAACAGTGTCTCTCGCCATTGCTGACATGTTGGTCGGTGTGTTAGTCGTGCCATTTTCTGTCTACACCGAGATCTCACTCATGGTGACCAGCACTCCCCCTGTGTGGTACCAGTCGTCGGTGGCTCCTGTGGACGCGCCGGCTCACGGCAACCTGTCAGTGCCATGGCAACCTTGCATGCTGATTGGTCCGGTGTTCGCCGGCTGCACGTTCGTCTCCATCAGCACCATCTTCCTGATGACGGTTGAGCGGAGCATCGCCATCCTGCGGCCGCTGCACAAGGACACGCTGGTGACGCTGCGGCGCACGCTGCTGCTCATCCTGCTGTCGTGGGGCGGCAGCTTCCTGCTGGCCGTGGCGCCGCTGGTGCTGAGCCGCAGCTTCACCCTGGAGTACAACGCGTGCAGCCGCATGTGCAACTACGCGCCGCTCTGGGACGTGCTGCGCCAGCCGCAGCCGAGCGACGCCCACGCCATGCTCCTCTTCCCCGCCTTCGACTTCACGCTGCTCGGGGGCACGCTAGCCGTCAACATCATCTCTTTCACCAGCATCCGCCGGTACTCGCGCAAACGCAAGCTGCTGGCCGAGGGCAGCCTGGGCGGAGAGAGTGGAGGAGGAGGAGGAGGAGGAGGAGGAGGAGGAAGTGGGGGCTGGTGTCAGCACCGGCCGTCCTTCTCTGACATCAAGGCGGCCAAGACCATCGGCATCCTGACGTTCGCGTTCACCGCTTCCTTCTCGCCCATTGCCGTGTTCGTGCTGGGCAACGTGGTGGGCTACACCTGGTGCAACTTCTCCTTCTTCGCGTTCTGGATTCTGGCCGGCAACAGCTGCTGCAATGTGGTCATCTACAGCGTGAGGGACCAGCGGTTCCGTAAGGGAGTTACACTGCTCTTTCAGAGGGACCGCTCTATCCCCATAGGGGAAAAAAACTGAAACCACTCGACCAGTGTCAAACCCCCCCCCCCCCCTCCCCTCTTCCCCCTAAACAAGACCACACACACAAATACCAGGTGTCCTTCCTCTGATCGCATGGAGGATGGATAATTATTCTCTCTGTAGGGCTTTGAATACTATCTCAACTTCAGGGACCATTTGGAAAGCTGAACTCTATGGATTGGTTGCACAGTTTTCTCTTGACATTTGAGGCACAACTATGACGGACCTTCACCTTTGCTTTAGAAATTACAAGGACAATCAAGAACGCTATCTTGCCATGCACTTTACATTATCTGCTTTACCTTTGCAGATCATGTTAATTTAATGTTGCATTTTTACACAACTTCTGTGTATTTTTATAATATTATTTTTTCTATGATTGTCACTCTTACAGTGATGTGATTTTGTTATCAACATAAACATAATTGAATGCACTAAATGGATTTTTCAACTTTTCATACAGACTCACGGAATCATGGTTCAGAATGACATTGCGACAGAGACAAGCTAAGATATTTGCCTTATTGTTCAAATCTTCATGCATACGGTACTGTATGTAAGCCTTCAAGAGAAACCCAACCTGCTCACAATACCAAATATGTTCTGCCATTCCTACCTGTCCTTTTGACTCATTCTGTCGCATTTACTGTTGTCTGTCAAAAGTGTAGACTTCTTTATGTGTTCATAAATGGGCAACATGTTGACATGCAAAAAATGAACAGGTCATATATAGATTAGGTATCAATGAATTAGTTTCGGTCTTTTATTCAGGAGACCTTTTTTCACAACTGCAAACATGTAAACATTTCCAGACCATGCTAACTGTGATGAAAACTTTGTTTTAAAAAGTAAACAGGATTTTGTTCTGTTGTTTTATCTCTGTCTGTCATGGTCAATACTCTTAACTGTGTAAACTTGTATTGCATTATTGATCAGATGATGACCTCAGATTTTTAAAAATAAACACCTCTGAAAATCATTGCTCTCTCTGACGCGGCGCAGCCAGCGACACTAACACTAGCAGACAGCTCTGGATGTCTCTCGGAGCGGTCCAACCGAAAGTCTTAAGCTCAGCAGTCACAGTTGCGACAGACTCGCCATTAAAACACATTTCACCCTCAAACCCATCTCACTAACTCTGTCTGGCCATAACCTCTCACCCCCTCCTTATGTAAGGAAGGACGGGGGCAGGGAACTTGCTGATTTATAATTGTGTTTTGATGATTCGAGAGATTCAAGGCCTCCCTTTACCCCAAAAAAATGAATAATTAAAGTCAAAGTTGAAGTAGCAATGACTAGGAATCGTGACGGTGATATTGGAGAAGATATTGCCTGCAATTCTCATGTAACTAAATGACATGTATATGTTTATTGTGAGGGATCATGCAATACACACAGGGACACAGGTTGAAGAATTAAATAAAAAGATGGGTTTATTTCCCAAAATGAAATATGAAATATGTAAGAAACAAAGCATATAACTATCAATCAGAAAGCAAAATAAGAATAAGTGCAAGTTGGAGGGGGCTACTCAGTACTGGGATGTTCAGTGTGTGGTCGCATCACATTTATGTTAAAGGAACACACAACATTTCGTCCACCTTCAAATCCATATAGCCTAATGTACAGGTATGAGAATGATTAGAAGACATTGCTGATTTTGCTGATACAAACTGAATATCACAGAAAGATTTCTTTACTGGATTGTGAAAAGGTGTGATGTGATACCGGAGATTTCTTATCTTTAATAATCAGCCAAAAAAAATCATCCACTTTGTTGCTGCAAACCATATTGATTGTCTCTTCTTGAAAAGGACTCAGGAGGACCCAAGAACCCTGAAATGTTTCAAAGGAACATGGAATGTGGGCATATACGGTGGTTCATACAGGCTATGGTTGAGGAGAGGAGACGGAAGCAAAGCATATTCCTTCTGCAGCAGTCCACTTGACATACATGATCTGACACATGGGTAGTCACATGTTGCCAGAGCTGCACTGGGACAAGCACAGTGCTAGTTGATGGGGGAAAAAAGAGTTAAAGAGAAACTGAGAAAGAGAGACAATACTGTAGAGGGAGAGAATGAAAGAGAGACAATACTGTAGAGGGAGAGAATGAAAGAGAGACAATACTGTAGAGGGAGAGAATGAAAGAGAGACAATACTGTAGAGGGAGAGAATGAAAGAGAGACAATACTGTAGAGGGAGAGAATGAAAGATTGCATGGCATTGAGCATAGCTACAATGCCATGCAATTACGCCTGGCTGATCATTGTATGAGGAGCAACCAATGAAACTGATTGTTTTGAATTTATGGTCAGGCTGTGGTTCAAGGCTGCGCTTAGCCTTTCCTCATGTCAATATTTAATGGAGGCTTTTAGAAGCGAATTTCTTTTCAATTGAACATTGATGGAGGTATTCTTAGCAGCAGGGAAACTGCAAGAGCAGATAGTGGAGGGATTAAACCAAGATCGATAGGAACCAAAGCCCTTGCATCTAGCAGTCTATTTGTGTTAATTTGTTTGACCTTTGACAACTATCTTTATTCAATTTGCCTCTCCAAGAAACATTTTATTGTTCATCTTAATGGATTTATATTACCGACTAAAAGGACAATGAATCAGCTAGCAGGGAATATATGAAGAAAAAGCTGCCCTAAAACAACCTTTAAATATTCGCTAGTTTTTGCATACTTTTTAATTCTAGTATGCAAAAATAGAATAAGATGCTTACACAACTGATTTTTTTCATGATGACTCTCTTCACTGTCCATGGGGTAGAGTGTTCTAACCTCTCAGTCTCATGTGAGTGTGACGTGTGTGATCATCAAAGCTCTTACCTGCTTGAAACACAGATGTTCACCCCTCTCAGCATGCTGGGGTGAGAGTGGCACTCCGACTGATGTTCCACTGGCACACAGACACACACAGGTGGCAGTGACTATCATCTGCATGATGGAGGACACTACAGCCTAACAGCAGTGGATAATTGCAGCCTCCTTCACTGTCCCTAGTTGTACCTGAGCAAGCATGTCCTTAGTGGCATCCATCTGATGAGGTCTGCATGCCATGCCAAGCAAAGTGCTCATTAAAGGAACTGATCGTATCATTATTCTATCTGCAGACCGCCTGCATAAATGCATGACTGGTTGCCAGGTTCATGGAATAAAGGGAATGCACTTGACAAAAATAAACAAATACAAACCCGATGACCTCAATGACATTTCATTCCTCCTTCAGCATATGATGAAAAAAACACTTAAAATTCAGACTAAATAAAACAAAAACAAAAAGGAAATTCCATGTTATGACTCAACCAGTATATTTATTATGGTAATGTAGTATTATTTTCATGATTATCTTATAGAGGTTCGGTGCAACCACGCAAAGCTACATGTATATGTACAAAATTATGTGTCAAGACTTTTAACCCTGTAGAGGATTTTGTGTTCCAGAGTGTGGTTTCCCCAAGAGTTTAAATGAATTGTTCAACATTCGTATGCATTTTGTTTTAGTATATGAAGTGGAAAAGTAAATGGTTTGGACATGTTTCAGACTACATTTTTCCCCCTTAAGGTCTAGGGGAGGGTTTGCTCACTACTGGGAGAGACGCTTTGAACAGAAGCAATCCAAGCAATCCAATCCCAACACATTTTATTTTTTCAGCAACCTTGACGAGCCAGCACACCTTGCATTCCTCACAACAACCTATTCACAAACAAGAAAAGCTACAGGTAAAAATTTGTCAAAAAAATTGTGGAGTATGCTTTAGTAAGCTTGAGGAACTCGGCAAATATTATACTGAGTGAACAGGAATGTAATATTGAAACCCAGGAATAAGACAAAGCTGCAACAGATGCACTTGACGGAGAATCCTATGGCTTGAGCTGGAAGAATTGTAGATGAATACATGTGTTGAATGGCTGCTTTGAAATTAACCGTGTCACCTGAGATGAATTCAGCTGTAATTGGTCGCAAATGCACACTGCTAACCGTGTTAGCTGAGATGAATTCAGCTGTAATTGGTCGCAAATGCACACTGCTAACCGTGTTACCTGAGATGAATTCAGCTGTAATTGGTCGCAAATGCACACTGCTAACCGTGTTACCTGAGATGAATTCGTAAAGCACACTGTAATTGGAATTCGTAAAATGCACACTGCTAACCGTGGTTACCTGAGATGAATTCAGCTGTAATTGGTCGAAATGCACACCGCTAACCGTGTTACCTGGAGATGAATTCAGCTGTAATTGGTCGCGAAATGCACACTGCTAACCGTGCTAACCGTGTTACCTGAGATGAATTCAGCTGTAATTGGTCGCAAATGCACACTGCTAACCGTGTTACCTGAGATGAATTCAGCTGTAATTGGTCGCAAATGCACACTGCTAACCGTGTTACCTGAGATGAATTCAGCTGTAATTGGTCGCAAATGCACACGTCTTTGGTCTGACAAAATTGTGTGATGGCAGCAAGAGTCGGAAGCTTTCCAAATAGTGAGGCGCAGCACTGCTTCTAGAATAAATGGTGTGTGTGGGAGAGAAAGACATGCTAAGACACACTCATAGCACTGCTTCTAGAATAAATGAGCACACAAACACAACATTCAGAGAGATGACCTGCAACAGATTCCTATTTATTTTCCCAAAGCAAATGGCTGCTTCACTCATCTGATCTTCCCACTATCAATTCTGTGACATTCCTTAAGGACAGCCATTCATTCAAGACATTAAATAGAATATCACTCTCCTGCCCATGTGTTTGTTTAAATAAACAACTGCAACAACAAAAAAACACAATTAGATTTTGAATAAAAGACGCATCCCCAGGGCACTGAGAGGGAACGCATTCCTCTGCCCCCTGATGTGAAGAGAATAAAAATGAGTTCTTTGAAAACGAGGTTGGGGGCAAGGACAGCGTCTAGGGCAGATTGTGAGCCCGGCTGTGTGATGAGTCAGAGGCGTGTATTTTTATTTCTTTGTGTCTTTTTTGGGCGGCGGGGGAGGGGGAGGGTGGTTGATGAGTTTTTAATTATTCAGGAAACCTCTCAGGGGGAAATGCTGTGTTTAGGGAACATCGTAACGACAGCCACCTGTGGCCCCCACACTGCATTTGTGTGTGCGGGGGGGGGGGGTTTGCTCCTGGCTGAGGACGAAGAGTTCTCCCGCTGTCTTTATCAGAAATTAATTGTATAGCCATTCTGTGGCAAAGATAAAAGCTCAGGGAAATTAGATTTTTTTTGTATCACCTTTGTTCAAATCAAAAGGCATTGAGAGAAAACATTTGAAGTGCTGTTTTGGTCCGTGAGCACAATTTTTACCAAATAAGACACAACACAAATAAGAATTCTCTTCATGATGAGAAATCACTAAGCACAAATGGGGAGTGAACATGTGGACCCTTCAGCGCTTTTGTTTTGTTTGCAAATTGTTTCTTGGTAGCATGCAAGAAAATTGAGGTATTTCTTCATACAGTCTGGAATTATTTCACACTGATAGTCAACAACCTGGTGCTATTTAATACAATCTCCTTTCTGTTATGGATATGGTAGCATCATCAGCAATAAACACAACATAAGTTCAACGAACTTAGGACCTGAACCCACACACTGACCTAGAGTAGGCACAAGAAGGGCAGGCAGTAATGGCTAGTTAGGGTCAGTTAACTAATCAGACTAATTCACTACTACCTGGCATCTAATATCAACTCCAAACTAAAAGTCTATGTGTCTTTCTCCCTGTCAACGCAGTACTCTTCAGGATTAGGGGCAAGCTGGTGATCTCAGCAGGGTGCATCAAGAGGGAAAGCGACTCAGTTTGTGGGGAAGGGATGCTGTGGGTCATAGCGTGTGGCTGTGCCACCCACACCGATGGTGTCTATAAGTCTATGTCAGATCACACAATTTAATCCATTTGCGATCGTTGCTAAACGTTGGCATGGGGTTTTGGTGGGGAGTTTGTTTACACTACATAAAACCACTCAAAAACAGTCACTGAGGGACAAAAAGTTTTCCTCAGGAACTGACACTGTGATAGCAGTCTGCCACTGAACATACTCCTCAGCGTAGTGGTTGTGTTGTGCAGATAATGATGGGCATTGTCCATGATGTATAGTTTATTTAAGGTCCTTGTCTCTGCCAGCATCCAACTCTCACCACAGAGCCAGCTGTCGTCATCAGCCTGTCCAGTCGAATGTCGTCTCCCAGCCCACCACACGATAGGAATGCTGGCCGACTGGTATAACATCAGCAGGAGTTATTAAGGGCCGCAGCCTCCTCAGGAAATACAGCATATCAGATCATCAGAATATCAGATATATTGAGAATATCAGTGTTTAATGACCACCCCAGTCTATCGTCCAACTACTTCCAGGTAGTAGCAGGGGCATTATTGAGGGGTGGACAGGGGGGACGTGTCACCCTCAACTTTCAAAACGGTGGTGTCTGACTTAAATTTATGGATTTATTCTACTGCTTGATTCAGTTTCCCATTGTGAAGGTTCTTTAGAACGTGCAATTAAAAATCGTTAATTTGTACGGCTATGAAGTAGTTCCATTTTTTTGACCTTCTTAGGCCTACATATTTTGTAGGCTAAGTATAAGTATATATACTCTTTTGATCCCGTGAGGGAAATTTGGTCCAATTGAAGTGTATGTGCATTTATCCCAATCCTGCAACAACAGCGGCGCTCAGGGAGCAGTGAGGGGTTAGGTGCCTTGCTCAAGGGCACTTCAGCCGTCGGGGTTTGAACCGGCAACCCTCCGGTTACTAGTCCGAAGCGCTAACCAGTAGGCCACGGCTGCCCTATTCTATTCGCCCGAGTTCTTTAGAACGTTCAGTGAAAATTACCGTTAATTGGAAACATTGCTGTATCAAGGGAAAACCGCTGAAAGAAGAAACACCGCTGCGCTCAATATATCTGATTACGGAGAATTTGAATTGAAATTACTTTCAATGAACACCTGCTGCCGCGCATCAGCGAGGTTGGACTTGAGAAGCACGTCACCAACCACTCTTTGCACGCTACCGCCGTTCAGTTGCTGTCCGAGGCTGGACTGGAGAGCCGGCAGATCAAACTTCACCATCAATTTACAAAAATAAAAATGCCTTATTTTGATTCCATCAATTATTTGACTGTTTTATATATAGCCTAGGTCAGTGTTTTTGAACCACTGTGCCGGGGCACACTAGTGTGCCGTGAGAGATCATCAGGTGTGCCGCAGAAAATTACCCAAATGTCACTCACTGGTCCAGAAAAGCAACTGTTGCATCAAAGAATTTATAACCATATTGTCTCATTGATTGTATGATTGCACTATTTGTGGTATGCAGGCATTGTACAACGGGGCCCCATATCCAGTATTCACAGAATCATCACATATCCAGTTCATAACAACAATTAAATTAGATATAGTCACCTACAAATGAAACAGAGGGCACTTGTTTTATTGAGCAGGTCTTGCATAGAAGCCATAATAAGGCCATATCTGTTGTTGCCATCTTTGCTGCCATCTTTAGGGGAAAGTCCGTAGGAGTCGATTGCCAAGTGTAGAGTAACACGTTCTGGAAATTCACAATTTCGTCGCTGTTTAAAAAAAAACTGCCTGGACTATGGACTGGACTGGACTGGACTATTTTTTTAAACGGCACGAAATTGTGAATTTTCAGAGCGTGTTACTCCACACTTGGCAATCGACTCCTACGGACTTCCAGGCTAACGAGTTTTGACTAAAAACGGTAAAATCGAACTTTCTCAAAACACATCCGAATGACATGATTTTGATGTCAACTCCAACGTATGTACTCCCAATCATCCGTAAATTGATCTAAAGTGCATTTAAAGTGGATAATTCCTTTTACAGTATTTAAGAAAAATTTTCCTGCGGGTGACAGCCCCGAACCCTCACTGAGTTTAAGGCTAAGCGAATGTTTTAAACTCTCAGTGACTTTTTTGAGGGCCGGGGGGTCTGTAGTATCTGTCCTTGCCCCCTCCCCCCCAATATTGAAGACACAGTAACGCCCATGACCACCTCCACATCAACCAACCCATTGACCGGTTGCAGACAGGGCATGGGCCTCCAGAAATCCACAACCATCTGTTCGGTCTTGGAAAAATTCAGCTGCGGATAAGAAGTCAGATAAAGACATGATGTTGATGTGTGTATCACACTTTATTTTTTATTTTTTTACTTTGGTCTCTCATAGTAGTGTTCACTTTTAAATAAACATTTTCTATTTCACACATTTGTCAACATTGAATTCCCAATACTCCCAACAATGCAAAATTAATGAGCTGTTTGGATCTGCAGTCTAAAGCGTTGGCTGCCTTTCACACCTGCAGTGTGGCGAGGTCACTGGGGACGGGCAGAGTGAGGAAACGACAGCTCGATGGGCCTCTCCGTACACCAGCCCCGCGTGGGTAACCCACAGTAACCCGTCGGGGTCAGCGCTGTCACTTCTCATCCACTCAGCCAGCCGTGGCAAATCCTGGACCCCCTCCGGGGTTGCCATGGGCACTGTGGATTATGTCATCCCGTCTCGCCATCCCCAAGTCCCCCGGTGCGCGCCTTCAGACCTGGGCCATGGCAGAGAAAGCGAGCGGTGGAGGGCACCCAGGGAGCTGGCACAAGGCCGCCTGAAATAGGCCAGGTGCCCATTACATGTGCGGCGGTGCTCACTCAGATACAGCGTTTGGATGCCACGCTTGGATACAGCGCAGGTCCTAGTGTGTACGAAGCTCTCAGGTGGTGATGGAGGGTTAAGACCGGTCTACCTTTTATTGTGATTTTGTGTGTGTGTGGGGGCTTCATAGTTTGACATCAGATATAACATTGTAGTTATGGCTCATACAAGACATCAGTAATAACAACCGTATGCGGTTGACAAATCAATTTCTTGCATAGTGAAAACGACAGAAATATTCACCTCTTCACAGAAAAACAAAACTAATGGTTGGCAATTACAGACACCAATACACATTCTTGAAAGGACTTGATTCATTTAATGGAAACCATTTCCACACCGGTCATCACACCTCAATCAAGGTCCAATTTCCTTCTCCCTCAAGATTTTCCGAGAATAGCTCCAGCCACTCACTGGGGACATTAAGTCACACAAACATGGCCTTTGTAGAGCCAGGCATGTTCAACAACTGTCCGAGAGTACAAAGATCATGTATGAAGGATGAAGGCACATCGAGTTCTCTCGCCAGCGAGAACTGTAGAAGACCCATGGGTTTACTTTGCTTGCGACAGTGAGGGTTAATGGTCTCCAAAAGCAATTGGAGCTCAAAAAAGCACACACACAGTCACACACACACACACACACACACACATACTATTGTGGCCAGGAGCTGAGTGAGTTCCTTGAGGTAATGTCAAAGTCAAAGTCAGCTTTATTGTCAATTTCTTCACATGTTCCAGACATACAAAGAGATCGAAATTACGTTTCTCACTATCCCACGGTGAAGACAAGACATATTTTACCAATTTAAGTCCACAGACAAACATAACATTCAAGTAAACAAAAAAGTAAGTAAATAAGTAAATAAGAGGGCACATATAATAATGAAAAAATAAGAGCAGCAAAATTTGGTTGAAATTGTGCATAGACAGTCAATAAAATACTAGTGCAAAGTCAGGCCAATAAAAGGCTTGGGTAGTTCTGTTTGACCTAAGTAAAAAGAAAGTGGCATAGTGGTGCAAGTTATGTAAGAGCAGCAGAAGTGTTGTGTTTTCAGGACAACAACACCAAGTTGTAAAGTGTACAAGTGTGCAAGTGTTCAAGTGTGCAAGTGGAGTAGTGCAGGCTGGCCATTGTGGGTCCAATGTCCAGGATGTTATGTAGCTGGGGGGGTGGGGGGGAGAGGAGGGAGAGAGTTCAGCATCCTTACAGCTTGGTGTATGAAGCTGTTGGTGAGTCTGGTAGTCTTGGGAGCGAGGCTTCTGTACCTCTTCCCAGAGGGCAGTAGATCAAACAGATTGTGGCCGGGGTAACTTGCATCACTCATAATTTTGCTTTCGCCTTCTGGTGGGTGAGGTGGGTGGTGTAAATGTCCTTCAGGGAGGGAGTGAAGCACCAATGATCCTTCCAGCTGTGTTCACTATGCGCTGCAGGGCTTTCCTGTTGTATTCAGTGCAGCTTCGCCCCACACAGCGATACAGCTGGAGAGGATGCTCTCAATGGTGCCTCGGTAGAATGTGGTCATGATGGCTGGTGGAGCACTTGCTCGCCTGAGTTTCCGAGGAAGTACAGGCGGCTGAGCTCTCTTCGCCAGTGATGCAGTGTTGGTGGTCCAGGAGAGGTCTTCACTGATGTGCACCCCAGGAATTTGGTGCTGCTCGCTCTCTCCACCACAGCACCGTCGATGGTCAGTGGCAGGTGTTGGGTGTGACCCTCTCGGAAGTCAACAACAATCTCTTTGGTCTTGCTGACGTTCAGCAGGAGGTTGTTGTCCCTGCACCACGTGGTCAGATGGTCGACCTCCAACCTGTATTGAGTCTCGTAAAAGCCCTTGGTGATGAGACCCACCAGAGTTGTGTCGTCAGCAAATTTCACTATGTGATTGTTGCTGTAGGTTGCAGTGCAGTCATCGTCAGCAGGGTGAAGAGCAGCGGACTGAGCACGCAATTTTGGGGGGGCCCCTGTGCTCAGTGTGATGCTGCTTGAGGTATTGTTGCCAACACGCACTACTTGGGGCCTCTGACAGAGGAAGTCCAGTAGCCAGTTGCAGAGGTAGGTACTGAGTCCCAGTTTGTCAAGTTTGCAGATGAGTTGTTGTGGTATTATGGTGTTGAATGCAGAACTGAAGTCTATAAACAGCAATCTCACATATGAGTTTTTTTCCAGGTGGGTGAGGGCTGGGTGGAGGGCAGAGCAGATTGCATCCTCTGTAGACCGCTTGGCTCGGGTATGCAAACTGGAAGGGGTCCAGGGGGGGGGGAGAATGGCTTTGATATGTGACATGACAAGCCGCTCAAAGCACTTCATGATGATGGGTGTCAGTGCCACAGGGCGGTAGTCATTGAAGCAGGATGGAGCAGTTTTCTTCGCACAGGTATGATGGTGGCAGCTTTGAAACATGATGGGGACGATGGCTTGCTTCAGGGAAGTGTTAAAGATGTCTGTGAAGACATCCTTAAGCTCCCCTTTGCGCAGTCCTTCAGCGCCACGACCTGGGATGTTGTCTGGACCTGTTGCCTTACGGTGTTGATAGCAGCAAGTGTCCTCTTCACGCTTGTCGGCAGAGAGGCACAGGGGCTGCTCATGTAGAGGGGGATGGGTCTTCTGTGGGCAGGTGCTGTTTTGTGCTTCAAAGCCGAGCAAAGAAGCGGTTCAGGTTGTTGAGCAGAGGGATGTTGCTCTCACAGCTCTGTGGTGCGGGCTTGTAGTCCGTGAGGGCCTGAATGCCCTGCCATAGGCTTTGTGCGTTCCTGCTGTCTTTGAAGTGGGTGGTTATCTTGTGAGTGTATTCCTTTTTTGCTTCCTTGATGCCACGGGACAGGTTGGCTCTCGCTGTTTTCATGCCAGCTTCATCCCCAGCTCTGTAGGCTTTGTCTCTGGCCCTCAGCAGCCTGAGGACATCCCCTGTCAGCCATGGCTTCCAGTTAGCCCGAGTGATGTCTTTTGTGTGGGTCACATCATCGATGCACTTGGTGATGTAAGAGGTTACAGTGTCTGTATACTCCTCTATGTCTGTCCGGTTGTTGTAAGTGGCTGCCTGTTTAAACATTTCCCAGTCTGTTGTGTCAAAGCAGTCTTGAAGAGCATCGGAGGCTCCCTCAGGCCACACTTTTACCTGCTTACGAACCGGTTTGTTCGCTTTTACCCTTTGTCTGTATGCGGGCATTAGCATAACAGTGATATGGTCTGAAAGTCCAGTGTGGGGGAGGGGGGTGGCTTTGTATGCTCCTTTGTGTGTAGTGTAGACCAGGTCCAGGATGTTATCTCCTCTTGTTGGAAAATCAACATGCTGGTGTAGCTTTGGAATTACAGTTTTGAGATCAGCATGGTTAAAATCTCCAGTGAAGATGGTGAAACCGTCTGGGTGTGCCGTCTGTTGTTCACTGACAGCCTGGTACAGTTCACTAAGAGCCGCGTTCTTATCGCTGTTGTTGTTGGTAGGCGGGATGTATACTGCGACAAGCAGAATCGCAGTAATTTCCCTTGGCAGGTAAAAAGGACGGCACTTTATGATCATAAACTCTGCCAGTGGTGAGCAGTGTTTGCATACTACTACAGTGTCCCGGCACCATTCGTCACGGATGTAAACACAGATTCCTCCTCGTGATTTACCTCCCTTTACAATGGCCCTGTCTGCTCGATAGCATGCTAGCTGCTCCAGTTGTACAGCAGAGTCCGGAATGTTGTCATTTAACCAAGTGTAAATGTTGTCATTTAGGTAAGTATAAACTGTGACGCAACATGTCATGCTGTCAAGGGGAACTTAGAGTGAGGGCCATCCAGAGATAGGAAAAGACATTTCCTCTTTGCTATTCATTGCCATGGTGATGGAGCTCAAATTTGTCCTGAGTTGCTGCTGGGGATTTACTCCACAGTGCTGACTTTTGCATGCAGGAAGGATTGGAAGTGTGTGCATCTCTTTAGGGTACAGATCTGTACGACTGGCTTCACAGATTATGCCTGTGAAGCAGAGGGAATAGAATGGAGAGGCCAGGCAGATAAATATATAAGTCTGAAGAGTCAATCTGTTTCACTACATAGAGGATGAAGAGGATCAATACAGAGTAAAATCATTTGCCGTATATAATGTGGCTTATAGAGAATCCAAACAGAATTGTAAGGATATGCTATTCTTGCTACTGCTGCTACTACTGCTACTGTACTACTACTGAATTACGATATAAAAAATATATTTACTTCATTAAGACCCTACAGGATATATACTGTATATGATTGCTAATAAATGGGTATAATTACCGGTACAGCCCTTGAGGATGAAAGAACAGAATTAGCTGTACAGTTCTCTGATGGCACATGAATGGTCCGTTGATCTGCTGCTCCTCGGAATCTGAAGGCTCTGAAGCCTGGGCAGACTTGGAGGATCTGGGCAACAACAACCAAAAAACTCCCCCAAATCTATTCTGAGATCGTCACACGCAGCTTGTTTGACATTCACCAAGTCACAAAGCAGGCCATGCCTTGAGGAAATATGTTAGTGTGCAACGGCACAAACACACACCCAATCACACATACAAGGAGACACAAGAATAGTTACAAAATATCTTCAGGAGTTTGGTGGAGGCTCAAACCTACGTTTAGCAGCTGTTTATAGTGGAATACTATAGATACTTTAGACAGACAATAGACCCAAAGGTTGTAAGGAGACAGACAAGGTCCTTAGAAAGAAAGGAAATTTGAAGTGAATGTCTTGTCAGCTCTACAGTATTCCTTCGGCAAGATGAATTAAACACAATGGTTACCTCATGTAGCCTCAGATGTCTTTTATTATAAAGGCTGTCTAGATTATTCTCTACCTATTCTCTAACACTGCAGCAGGTTTAACGTGTGCTCACGTTTCATCATGAAGCTCCACCTTTAGCAGTAATTCCAACATTTCCTAATAGGATTGCCAGTATTTCCACTTTTCTGTAATTTTTCCTTGAGGTCAAAGACCTTGAGGCGGACGGCACAGAAAAATTACGTGTAACAGGAAATAATGCGTCAGTGTTAACACAGATTTAAAGGGGCACAGAGATTTTGAATTACCTGAACAATTCACGTTTCATTATTCTGGACATTGTGTGATAGAATGTTGATAAATCAGGGTAATCAGTGGTAGGGTATTACAAGATAGTAGAAATATTTTCAAATTTAACAGTTACAAAAGTTCTACAGCTATAGCAGTCATCTATCAACAAATACAACAAAGGAATATCAAATATCAGGATTAAAATATTTATATGTAATCATGTGTTTCAATGACATTTAGCCATGAATTTAATTGAACTCGTTCCACTTCTTTTATGAACAACTCCCTTCATGTGAGTAGCATGAAACTGTACAAAGCCAAGCATGACAACAAGTGGGTGTTCTATGAATACATTTCTATTTGCTATTTGCTAAAAAACAGAAATGGTTGGTTTCCTCTTCCTCTCATAATTTATCCAAAGGTCAGCTTCAAAGTGTGCCTGTTCAAACCCTCTGCATAACTTAAATACATTCTTAAATTAATGTTTTACATTAGTCTTATTAACTGTGCTCTGCATGTACAATAATTCTTGCAAAGGCTTATTTTGTATTTGGCAAAACATGAAACCTCTAAAAGGTCATTGAAGGACTTTTTCAAAGACAAAATTGACCTCTGAAGAGCTTGGTCATTTAACAGTAAATACTGAATTTTAAAGCTAAATTTAAATTCTTCCTGTTGGGCGATATACACTATGTCAATACATACTGCTGACACATAATAATTTCAAAGATGACATTAATCATAGTGCACAGTACAAGCGATACACATTCAGTGACTTGCCATACATCTATTGTCAAATATTGTTTGACCAACATTATTTTACAATATGCACAATTTTGAAATATTTCAAGAGTCACTCTCTTATATAATCTACCCTGAGCACCAAATACATGTAGGTATACTGTTTTGTATGGACCAGTGAGACAATGCCACATCTGTATTGGCTTCAAGTAAGGACAGGACTTTAGATTAGCTCTGCTCCCCCTCTAACTGACCGCTGGATCAGAGGCACCTGAGACTGGGTGAGTTTGCTCTCTGCTCTCTACATTATGTGTTACTGCCGCCGCTGCATCATCTGCTGCCGCTGCTGCTACTGTAGTGCCTGCTGACCTGTGATCAGCTCCCACGGCTTCAGAGACACTAGCAAAGCCTTGTTCCCTAGAGACAGGAGAGGGAAAGAAACGAACCCACATCAGAGATCTGCGATCACATATTCTTTGATTCTGCGATCTTGAATTTCCCCTTGGGGATCAATAATCAATCAATCAATCTATCAATCTATCTATCTATCTATCCATCATGTGTGTCTCTCTTACAGTATGTGTGTCCCA
>NC_063202.1:4357165-4474825 GCF_017589495.1 Alosa alosa
ATGATATGGTAACTCACATTATGCATTTCAATCGGTCTGCTTGGCATGAGTCAGCACGAATCAGAGGCTGCATCTAATAAAACAATATTATACAAACCATAACGCATAAGAAGCGCTTAAAGAACTAAGTGCATGTTGAACAGGAATGTCTTTAGACCCCTCTTAAACGACCCAAAACTACCACAGGAACGGAGAGCACTTGAAACGCATTCCAAGCTCAAGTTTTGGCCTAAAATATTTGTCATGCTCTTTGAGCATTTTGAATGGAGTTTTTACTGGCCAAAAAAGTTAACATGAAGTCCATGGTAATTCCCTTGGTAATTCTAACTTGATGATTACCACACACAACATTTTTCATTTAAACAATTAGCCAGGAGATGTGCAGGGTATCATCTAAGCCTGATGAAAGATTTGCAAAGTAGGATCTGGAGGGGAAGGCTAGGCATGAGACTCATAACCCACGTTCATTTCTTCACACACTAACCAGTGAGGCCGGATCCTGGTATCTGTTCAGAGGTACCAGACCCCAGCTGAGGATCCGTACCGCCAGAACATGGGCCGTCTCTGCGCTGACCACCTTCTGGAGCAAGGGCATGAGACTGTTGGCATAGAAGCGCTCATCTCCAACGGCAGTGAGGTATGAGGCGAACAAAAAACTGCCCGCCCCAATTATACCGGCGGCTTCCTTCAGCTGTTTCTGTGGAGGATAAAACAAGTTTTTTAACAGACAGTTCAGAAGAGCATCATGTCCTACACATACAATGCACATTCCATAAAACAACTTTAAGAGATGAACACATTTACAAATAAATCTGCTGATTTTTCTGATTCAGTTTTGTATGAAAATCTATGTAGCACGTTTAAAACACAACGAACACACACTCAAGACTAGACATTGCTTTTTATCTATGGGTATGGTACTTTGCCCACAGTCTTGGCAGAAGATGCAAGGTAGTGCTAAGGTAGGCTACTTATTTCCTTTAAAGTAAGTTATGATTCTCCAGACATGAGACTCCATGTCATTTGACGATATGATAATCAACACTTTCCAACGTTATATCACAAAATTATTATATTACTCAAAAGTTACCTAACACAGTTAGCTGGTTAGCTGTGTTAGCCACATAGATTATCAGGTTAAAATAAGTTAATATTAGCTCGCTAGGTTATCGATGTTCATTCAAGATAAATTTATTCTCCAATTAAATGGGCGAAGGGGATATGAAAGGACATTTCAGAATAAATAGTGTTAAAGTCATGCCTTTACTACGATCACCCAGTGATATTGTCATTACCTTCAGTTTGCCCGCCATACCATTATATCACATTGAGAAGCATGTTCGTGTTGCACAACTTCAAAACATAGGCAGCAGCAACTTCCGGGTGTTGGTCTCGCGACAGTGTGACTGATCTGACGTCAACGTGTAAAAAAAAAAAAAATCAGTCCTGAAGAATGGTAGGCTACATTTATTTTACTGTCTATAGGTATATTACAAAGAAGTTCCGTTTCTAAACTATTGTGACAGCTTAATGATCGCATAATTCATACTGTATGTTGTTATTTGTAGGCCTAGTCTATTTGGAATTGTCTCTTTATTACTTGGGTCTCTCTGTTTACTCTGCATCACTCTGATGATCCCTTCAAACTTAGCTTAAGGGTAAAACTACTCAAAGTGATGTAGACCTAACAGTTTTTGTAGGCGATTAATCACATCTTTTTTTGTGGAAATAATAAGAGTTATATAAACAAACAATCCTATAACAAAAGCCAACATTATGTGTAATTACTTCAGTCAATAGCATAATTTGGTCCTAAACCTCAAACATAGCAGAGGTCTCAAAAGGTTTTGGTATGCATTTACTGTAGTCTTTAAGATGCTCCATGGTCTTCTTTGGAATGGTGAATCTCTACCAGCACTTGTTGAAGTCTGGGATGGAGTGACAAGAAGTTCCACTTTGCATGTTGTTTGAGTTTGCGTTGCTATTTCCCTAATCAAGTGATGTCACAGTCACTGTTTTTACTCCCAGATTTACTTGTTTTGCATAAGTTGAGCTGGAGTAGACAATTCCTCACCGTCTCTTTCACCTGCTGATATACACAAGTGTGTTTGTTTTTGGTCTCTGTCAGAAATGTCCATTTTAATAGTTTTCTGTGTCTTTTTGTGGATTGACAGATGTTCGTCAGCAGATGGAAGCGCGTGTGCTGAGCAGTCATATTCCTATACAGGAAAGCCAAGGACTGAATTCAATGACGTGGTTTATGAGTTCTCTTCCAAGGCGATGCCCTGGACTAAGGCCAACGGTGCCTGTGAGAAACGGGGAGGACGGCTTCTTCGGGCCCTGAGCTGTCCGATTAGAGACGCTCTGCAGGACATGACTGTGGCAAGGGGCAGGAGATCAGAGGCTTGGTGGGTAGGCAAGAGCCTGATGGGCAGATATGAGGAAAATCCATTAAATGGTGAGTAATGGTGGTGGCCATATTGATGATAGTGATGATGATGATGATGATGGTGATGGTGATGATGATGGTGATCATGATATTTTAATTAATGTGACAAGAAATCCTGTGTTGGTGTGTTGTGTAGGTGGTTATGGTTAGTTGTAGTTATAAATAGAGCAGTTGAGAAATAAGGACAACGTGAAGTGACTTGGCAGGTGGACGTCCTGACTCCTATATAAATCGACTGACAGTGTTCATCACAGGCAGAGGACTTGAAGACGGAGTGTGAGTGTTTACTGGACTACGCCATAGTACTGGGATATAAACTACAGTTGTCATTTGTCAGGGTCACTTAGGGTGAGAAGGGGCGTCTGGACGTATCAAAAGTGTTGTTTTTATGAGGCCAAGAAGAAGTGTATTGTGATGGGCAGGTCACCACTGAACATATCACGATCTGCAGGTTGTCAGACCAGTTTAGAGAGGGATGACTGGAATAATCATGACATTTCCCAGGTCATTTCCACGGTCCTGCACATACTATGGACTGTATTTTGTGCCACCACGTCATAGGAAAAGATGATGAAGAATCTTGAAGAATATAACACACACACACACAGACACACACACACACACACACACACACACACAAGTAATTGTATTGTCAAATGTCTGAATGTGAAATAACTCCCTTATAAAACAAGCCCTTTTACTGTGAGTGTAGATAGATCTATTTCACCATCATCTAGTTCTGTGCCAAACCATTCAATGTCTACAGTACTGTATGTCATCATGCATACAACAGCAGGGCAGTTTCAATTACTATGTACCTACGTATTACTTATTATTGTTATTTGTTGCAGTATTATTAGTATCATTGTTATTATAAATCTAGCATTGTTGACATACCATTCATAACGTGACCTTAACTACTGGCACTGGTATAGTTATTTGTGACCTTAACTACTGGCACTGGTATAGTGATTCAAACACTGCTCTACAACTCTGTTTCTGAGAGTGTTCCAGTGCTTTCTCCATTCATGAGAATGCATTCATTACCTGTGATCATGCTACCAAATCATGCACTTCTTTGATAAAAAAAAATAATGTTTTAAAAAAACTCTATCTTTCCTTTAGGTTATTGATTTTTCTTAACAAATTGATTCCCTTTGTATTTGTCAGGTGAATCTACTGGGAAGAAAGTCTTGCGAGGGAGAGAGGAGGAAGCACCTGGTAAGAAAATCACAACAGCTGCAGTCTGACTCAGCTCCACTGTCTGAAGTAGAAGCAAAGCATCTGATGCAAATGCATGTTCATCCATCCTTTCTCATGTGCTCTAATAAAATAACATTTTGGCAGGAGTAAGGGATGTCCTAAAATTTAAAAGCGGATTTGAAAAGAATTGCATCATAATATTTTCATATTGTGTTATATTGATTCAAGTGTTTTAAAATGTTTTTTATATATATATATATATCAGTGGTGAATACTTTGAATAAGACATCCTACTACTGCTCATACGTGGTCATGGATCCATTCAAACTGACAACCACGCAGTATTGCACCATGAACCTTTCATACATCTGTCAACTAGGTATGATATTTTCTGAATAATACTATTCTGTAATGTACCATGCATCAGATCTCACTTAACTCGTACAAAGCAACATGTTGCACAACAACAATAATAAGACATAAAAAATATATTCACAGAGAACATCTTTTGAAAAATTGTTTTGTTGTACTCATAGATCTGAAACCTTCAATACAACTTCAGAGTGCTGTGAGTTGTATATTTATGAAACAATCATGCATTGCAGTTGTTGGTGATTTTGCTTCCACTATTAAGATCACACGAATCACTGTTTATCCTTATAGAACAACACTCGTCAGAGATCAGCTCACAGAGCCAAGCGGGACACCTATAATGGTCAGTGATGTCAGTTTAGCTTTTTTATTAAGAAATGTAGCCTACACTGTCTGTTTTGTTTTTATTATAGGCAAAACATTAATCCACCTCCTCTTTCTCTTTTGGCAGAAATTGACAATATTTTGAGTACAATGTCGTCAAAGCTAGGAATGTATGATGCTTTCCTAGAGGTCAGATTTCATTAAGACATTCTCACATCCTTTATTGTTCTGCATTACTGCCATATGAATGTCCTGTGCCTTAATGTCCTGTGCCTGACAGGCAGCCGTTAACTTCCTAGACACGCTAGAGACAACCGCAGAAGGACCCCCACATAGCAAGATGGTATGACCATTGCATTGTTTCCTGTGTAGGCTACTGTTGGTGCATGGTGTTGGTGCATGGTGACCATGTTGGCTAAGTAACATCCGTGTTCATTTCACACCGTCAGATGCAATATATGGAGCTTCTCCTCAATGCAGCTGGCAAATCCAGTCAGCTAGAGGATAACCAAATCAAATTGCTCATCAGCTGCACGGGGGGCATACTCTCCCACATGGCGTCTCGGTGTAAGCAAGGCTCAGGTGATCCTGTTCAGGAGGTAAGCTAAAAATCACTTTGTGCGGTTCATCTGTTGCGGGCATTGTAGTTTAGTTTCGCAACAAGAGGGAAATCTTAAATCAAAAATCTTAAATCAAAAATCTTAAATCACACATTTGTTAAAAGAACTGTTTCTTAATGAGGCCAACCAGTGATGAAGTTCTGGTTTTGTTGTGTTCCTCTCTCAGTATGGTGACATATTTTCTTTGGTGTTGAAAATACATGGAGCTGTCACACCTACAGGGGGCAGTAGTGGCCCAAACAATGAAGTTGTTATAAGCACTCCAACAGTCACTATTTATACCAGCAGGTTTGTAAGCACAAACTTAAAGTATCACCAACACAAGTGTCTTGTACATGTACATGTACAAAAGCTGCTGTTTGTGTTTAGGATCTTGCTCATGTTATTAAATTAGCAAATACATTTGGCCTCATTTTTAAATGAGCTTTAGCATTTCCCACTTTGCCAATCACTTAAATAAGGGCCCCATGTGTCACTTCTGTGGAAGGTTGCTACCTGTGTTCTCTACATGTTCTTTAGTCATAAGCCAGAAAAGTTGAAGAATCAGGTGATCGGTTCAGAGATGGAAGGCACGTACTTCAAGTTGCCCTCCTCACTTGGATTTTTGGACAAGTATGCCTCTGTCACAGCTGAGGTTAGAGATCCGCTGCATTGTCATGATGGTGAAACCCTGTTCATGGTGCTTGTGAAAGTAAACTGATGGTCCAGGCTGTTTGTTTTAGATGTACAGCTTCAAGGAAAACCCATTCAAAACGGACTCAGATGAACCTATCAGCGGGACCGTAAGCGGACTGGAGCTGAAGAATGGCTCAGCCGAAATCAGCGCCAGTAACCTAGCTGAGTCTTTTGAGGTACATTTTTTTTTTCAATCAGAATCTGAAGTGAGGGTGTTAGCGCACGCAAGGGATTTGTCTCCAGCCGATGGCGTCACTCTAGCAGCACAGACAGTATTATGGACAATATACAATACAACAGACATATATGATTAAAATGTAAATATGTATGAATTAAATTAGGCCCAAAAGTAAATACATGAATATATGAAATAAAAGAGCCCATTTTGCTCACATTGTGGTTTAATATTTATGTTCACCCTGAAACAGATTTATCTGTCTCGTCCGAATGCATCAATACCTCCCACCACGGAAATGAACGTTGACAATGCAATAGCCATCATCACCTCATTCAACGTCACAGACCCGGACACAACAGTGATCCTCACCATGAAACCGAACAAGGGGGTCATTCTGCGCCTCCTCTTAGCACACGGCTCCTCGCCTAACGACACAACATATAAGGAGGAAGCTTTCTTGACTTCCAGAGGTACAATGACAAACACGTGGCTAAAACTTGGCGACCAGTAAATATCAAACAGCAAAACCTGCCCAAATGCTCATTCTATCACTTCAGCAAATGTGGTGGTGTGTCCAGCCCACAGATTCATTGCACTGACCCCCTCACGTTTGCACTTAGGGTTTTGCTTTGCTTATGGTATTAAATTGTCAAAATGATTTGTGTTATTTTAATTGGCCATGTTATCAGATAGATAGATAGATAGATAGATAGATAGATACTTTATTGATCCTCAAGGGGAAATTCAAGGGTCTCAGTAGCATACAGACATAACACACAACATGCACTTACAACAGAAATGGTAAACATTAGTATAGTATAAACATATAACTAAACTCCACTGTACAATAAAGGCAGTAAAAGATAAGATAAGAAACTAACAAAACTAAATACTAAATACACTATGTTGTACTAAATACACTATGTTGTACTAAATACGCTAAGTTAAATTAAGAAAGTCAAATGTGCTTGAGGGTGATCAAGACGCTTGTAGTGACAGGGCCAGGACTGGTGAGGTGCTAAAGGGAGTGAGTGTCATGGTGAAGGTCCAAACAGTAGTCCAACCATAGTCCTTAGTTGTGTGGCAAGGTGCTCAAGAGAGTGGGTGTCATGGTGAAGGTGCAAAAAGTAGTCCAACATTAGTCCAACAGTGCAACAGTAAGGTCTAGAGACCAGCATAAATAATATAGTCCAATAGGAGAGTAAAGTGTAATGTAGACCAGGTAAAATAAAAAACTATTTCAGTGCAAAACTAAAAAACTCTATCAGCTCTATCAGATCAGCTCTATTGCACTGATCAGGCTCTTTTAAAATCCTGGATACATATTGTCTGAGCTACAGTGCTATTTGTATTCTATCAGTCACTGCTTTATTTCATGTTCGTTGGGTGTTTTGTTGACCAGATAACTATCGCTGGTTGGTGACTCCAGAGCTGCGTGGCAGGATCAACGGGACCTGGTTTGTGAATGCCAGCCTCAACTCCAGCTCGAGCAAGGGTCTCCAAGTCGCAATCACGATCTTCACCACAAAGTGCATGTTCTGGGACAAGGACAATGCCACATGGAGCACCTATGGATGCTCAGTAAATATTATTTTGCGTCATATGAACATGCTGTCTTTCATACGTCTTTACATATTTAGGATTGCTGTGTGTGTGTGTGTGTGTGTGTGTGTGTGTGTGTGTCTAGGTGGGGCCGAACACAAAGCCTAATTTGACCCAGTGCTTCTGTAATCACTTGACATTTTTCGGGAGTTCCTTCTTCGTGGCACCCAACTACATCGACCTGTCTCGCATAAACGAGTACTTTGGCACTGTGTCGGAGAACTACGTGGTTGTGGTCCTGCTGAGTTGTTTCTTTGGCCTGTATATATTGACTCTACTCTGGGCCTGCTATGCAGACCGGCGGGCATTGAGGAAGGTATAGTGCTTCAACCCTGACCCACCCCCACCCCATTCCCCTTCACTAAAAATAGACACACTGAAGGATATTCAATGTTCTGATGCGGGTCAGATTTGTGCTCCTCAGAGAAAGATGACACTTCTGGAAGACAACCATCCGTGTGCCAACTATAATTACATTCTGCACATTCAGACTGGCTATCGCAGCGGGGCAGGCACCTCTGCCACGGTGAGCGCCTAGGAAGATGCAGGCTGAAAATCGCAGATAAGCGTTTATTTTATTTGTGTTGTGTGACAACAAAAATCCCCAATAAACTTACCAGTTCAAATGAAGTTGGTGACACCATGGAGTCAAAAAAGTCACAGTTTTAGCAGGACATACCGGTACATTCAGCATGATTTTCTGATATTAACATACAAGATGCTCTAGAAGATTAGAAACCTAATCATTTCTCCATTAGGCACTATATTGCTGATGTTTCTTCATGTGTGTGCTAACTTGTCTCCTAGGTGTCCATTGTCCTTCAAGGGAAGGATGGAGAGAGTGAGGCCCACCATCTCACTGACCCGGACAAGCCTGTGTTTGAGCGAGGCGGCGTGGACATGTTCATGCTCTCCACACCCTTCTGCCTGGGCGAGCTCCAGGGCATCCGGCTTTGGCATGACAACGCAGGAGGACACCCTGCCTGGTGAGGAGGAACCCCAATGACCCTACTTTAGTTTCAGACCCCCTGAGTTGAAAAGCCTCCAACGTGTTCTACTTTTACCTCTTAGCTATATTTCTAAAATCTCCTCTGACCACCGTGAAGATAATGCCTCAAGTTAAATTAAATGTGATACTTTTTTCTTGTTTTTTTTTTCGTTTTTTTCAACTATGATACATCTGTGATATGATTCATTCATAGTCTTAAAAGGTGGAATTTTGGGAGTGACATTATCACGCTATTATCCACTCACCAGAAAAGAGCTTGGCCACTTCAACTCATTTTAGACATTTCAAGACGGTATTTAAACGTCACGGAGCTGACCTACCATTTCATTCACCCTTTTGTTCTGCTTACCCACACAGCTCCCTTTGTCTCGAAAGTAGCTTAGCGAGTGAATGAAGCTGATTATAGCTGCGCTCTGATGAAAGGTGTTTGCTACACACTAATGAGCAGTGTGCCTTAAGTGACTGCACAGGGGAACAGAGTACATTATCGGCTCTCACACAGCAGTGCGCTTCTGTTCCTCCGGCTCGTCAGATCAGGCGTTGATGAGAAGCATTGCATTACAGTAATCAAAATATGTCTTCCTCTTGTTAGGTATCTGAATAAAGTCACCATACAGGACCTCCAGACGCGTAAAGTCTGGCACTTTCTGTGTTACAATTGGTTGAGCTCAAAGAAAGGGGATGAGCTCATCAAGAGGACCTTCACCCCAGCCAAGAAAAATGAGCTTGCCAGCTTCAGGTGGATACCCTCAGTTTAACTAGCTAAGTAGTCATGGTGTTCCATGGTTCACTGGTCTGAAGGATTTATTAAATACCTGTCATGTTATGCAGTAAGTGGTATTTTAGTCATTAATCTGTAGAATCATCATATAATGTTTTCAAAGATATGTGGAATGTATTTGCTCCACACATATAGTATTTCACAATACTTTTAAATATCTTAGATGCCCATCAGGTGGATTTAGGCACTAGATGCAATTACACAAAGTGCTTTCTATTTAGTGGCAAAACGTTCTTGCAGCTGATCAGAACATTTTAGACTGCCTTCACGCATTTAACAACTGCCTTCACACCTTTAACAACCACTCCCATTCCTCTCAGCAATATCTTCCAGACGCGCACCTCCTCCGGGTTCAGGGATGAGCACATCTGGGTGTCCATCGTGGACCCGCCACGGCGCAGCCCCTTCACCCGTGCCCAGAGGGTCTCCTGCTGCATGAGCCTGCTGCTCTGCACCATGGCCATCAACATCATGTTCTGGAAGGCTCCGGTCGACGAAACTTCGCCTGTTATCGTCCAGATAGGTGAGTCATCCTCTGCTATGGTCAACTTGGTACTTAGGTAAAAAGACTGTGTATTCTGACAGGACAATTAAGTATTGGATAGGAGTGGACGGTACTTGAAATGGTGCTGACACTGGAAGACTGGGATTGAGCTATAAAATGAAGGGGTCTCATCATGATGGATCTTTATTTTCAAACATTTGCATAATAACACTGGATCTGAGAACATTTCAAATAGGGAATATTTTATTTTATATTGAAAACACTCCAGAACAGTCAGCAGTGATGAGTGTTTGCTTAGATGTTGCCACTGCAAATGTCGCTGTAGCACACTGCCGCTGTAGCACGTGATGCTCCTGTGACACAGGTCCGTTGGAGATCACCTGGGCGGAGGTCATCATCGGTGTGGAGAGCGGCCTCCTCATGTTCCCCATCAACATCCTCATAATCACCATCTTCCGCAGCATCAGGCCACGCCTCCAGCCGCCAAAGGCCCCGCAGATTGGCACGCAGAACCAGAAGGCTGTGGCTGTTGCCATGCCAACTTTTCTCAAGGTCCACTGTGTCTGTGTGTGTGTGTGTGTGTGTATGTGTGTGTGTATATTTATGTGTGTGTGTGTGTGCGTGTGCGTGTGCGTGTGCGTGTGCGTGTGCGTGTGCGTGTGTGTATGTGTCTCATGAAATCTTACAGCCTTGAGTCACTCAGCCGCTTCACTGTGATCTTCATCTTCTTTTTAGAACTGAATGTTTAATGCATGCTGTGTGAATTTATCTGACATACCCTCCATGACTCTCAAGGCTTGAATATAAATCTTACAAATTCAACACAGCTGAACAACTGAACAACTCTGCTGCTGTTTAACCAGGAAACGGAGGACGTGGTGAATATGCTCAGCAAAAGCCCCAAAAACCAAATCAAGCCACTGGCAGGGAGGTTGCAGTCGTCTGCAGACCTGTCCGCAGCGTTGGACATCATTCATGTGGTCATTCATGTGATGCAAGGTCTGCCATCCACACAGCTAACCCATACATTATTCATCCACACAGCTAACCCATACATTATCCATCCACACAGCTAACCCATACATTATTCATCCACACAGCTAACCCATACATTATTCATCCACACAGCTAACCCATACATTATCCATCCACACAGCTAACCCATACATTATCCATCCACAATAATTTGCTTATACTGTAGTTATGCATTGCTGCTACTGAGTCCTTACCCTTGGTCCCTTAGGAGAGACTGAGAGCGATTGCCATTGGGTCCACTGCAGCCATTTTGTTCTATACTCCCTGGCCCACCTGTCCGAGTCCCTGGAGCGTCTGGGCGCTGGAGCCTTCTCCTGCCCAGAGGAGTACCAGTGCGTCAGGAGCATGATGGGATTGCTGCTGAAGAAGGCAGAGATGGTGGCCATGTTTCACACCACTCAGAGGTGGGACACAGGCACACACATACACACACACGCACGGACACGCTCAGGCACACACACACTTTTATTACTTTAATTAGCTCTACCTTTTGGATAAATTCCAGTGTGTGCGTGTGCATGCTCGTGCGTATGTGTGTGTGTGTGTGAGTGTGAGTGTGAGTGTGAGTGTGTGTGTGTAAACTTTTACTTGCCTGTGTTTCTCCATGTGAGCCTGTTTCTTTGACCCTCTCCGCCAGGTCAGTGCTTGTGGTACACAGGAGGAAGTCCAGCTGTTGGCTCCCCTGGTGGTTTGTGTTTGTGGGCTGGTTCCTGCTGTTCTCCATCAGTGGAGTGTCCACCTTCTTTACCCTGCTCTACGGCTTCGTCTACGGGAAGGAGATGTCCATTCAATGGGTCATTTCCCTCGGACTGTCACTTTTCCAGAGCATCTTTGTCCTGCAGCCACTCAAGGTATGACCTTCACCAGCTAGTAGTCTGAAAAGTTATTTCCTGGAACGGTCACAGCCATCTTGCTGGGAAAGAATGGTAGAGTTAGGAGGAGGAGAACCCTCAAATACTCTCCTTTCATATCAGAAATACATTCTCCTCACTTGGGTAGTCCTGCAATCAATCTCCAGTTCAGCTCTTGTTACAGTTTGGTTCTGTGAACTCAAAGATGAGTATCATCATAATTCCCGGTATCCCTCAGTTCACAGGCGAGCGAGAGTGTTCCCTGTGAAGCTAATCCTTATGGTAATGTTGCAGGTGATAGCCGTGGCAATCTTCTTTGCTCTGATCATGAGGCCAGTGGCAGTGGAGGAGAGCGAGGAGGTGGAGATTCTCCTGAAAGGTAATCTTTACCCAGCGTGGTGGATCAGTGCTGGATCAGTGAGACTATTGAGTGATTATGTGGTATGTGCTGTGCATGTGCAGCATGTGGGTTGTATTGAAAGCTGATCTAGAGGGTGCCTTTAATCTTTTTCTCTTTTTTTTTCACAGAGCAACAGAGGAGACGCGAGCAGTACACCGGGAGGGAAACGGGACTGCAGGGGATGAACTAACCTGAGGGACCCAATCTGACATGTGAAATGTATTTATTTTAGCTCAAACAGTTCATTGAAATAATGGCAATGACACATGTATCTTGCTCTCATTATGTCATATTTATCATCATTGTCTATGAATATAATAATTAAACAGGATAAAGGAATGGGGACCATTAAGAAATCAAGATTTTCAGAATTGGGAAAAAGAAATCATAGAATCACTTCATACACAAATTTGTAAAAGCATACTAAAATTACACAGATCAACACCAAATAATGGAGCAAGAGCCGAATTAGGTCAATTCCCATTAATAATAAAAATTCAAAAAAGAGCAGTTACATTTTATAACCATCTGAAGTCTAGTGACCCAAAATCCTATAAGTACCAAGCCACATATGTGACCACACATTGGCCATAGAGAGAGGCCGCCACAAACAAACATGGCAACCAAAAGAGGAGAGGGTATGCACATGCTGCACACAAGAAATCGAAAATGAAAAACATTTCCTTTTACATTGTAAAAAATTTGAAAACATCAGATCAATATATTTCACAAAATTTGAAAAAAAAAATCCCAAATTGTAGAAATTTACAGAATGACACTCAAATCAAATACTTATTAGGAGAGTACCCAACCTTATTACCACTAGCGGCAAGATATGTCACAGAATGCCATAAAGCACGAGACAGCCACTAGGCAAGCAAATATAAATATTTATCCTTCCTTTTTTTTTTTTTCTCCATTGTGTGCTAGTGTGTGTATGTTTGGGGGAGGGGATGGAGTGTGCGGTGTGTGTGTGTGTGTGTGTGTGTGTGTGTGTGCACTAATGTTCTATTATTTTTATTACTCTCCATAGTCCATGTCAATTGTTATTATTCTTATTCTTATTAGCTATTGTTTTGATGTAACTACTGCTTTGGCAACATTGTAACACTTACAGTCATGCCAATAAAGCTCATTAAATTGAAATTAAAATAAAATTGGAATGTATATATAGGATGTGCCTATATACAATTTTAGTAAGCTCTCTGTTAAGATTATCGATTGAAAAAGACCATTGTGGGCTGTTGACTGTGTAAATTATAGAAAACTTGGCCATTAGTGCATTAGTATGTGTTTATATATTCAATGTCCAAATATAGTGTACTATTCCTCCATCAGAACAATTTTACATGTCTCTTGAATGTACATTGAATGCAAGACGCTTTCTCTGACATCACTTGAACAAAGGGGTCTTAGACTATAGACCTAAAGACAAATGTCACTGTATAATGACGTAGGCTAGGCATGGCGTAGATTTAGGGTGGGACGCTAAGGACTAGTCCTAATCAAAATTTTAAGATGACAAAATTGTCCCCACCAATATTTTAGCGAACTTATTTGTACTGCTGATCATTCCGACAGCCAGCACGACAATACAAGAAACGTCAGGGTTATCTGACACGCATGGAGAATGCCAATGCACAGGCTACTTTGCAGTGGCAGTCAAGCGAGCAGGTGTGTCAACGACAACGGTAAGTTACCAGGGCTGTCTGCCAATACATACCCCATAAAAGGCCAAAGTAAAACATTTTGATATTGAATTTGACCGACAGAGCTTTCAATTCGGCAGCCGTGGCCTAGGCTATACTGGTTAGCGCTTCGGACTTGTAACCGGAGGGTTGCCGATTCGAACCCCGACCCCTCATTGCTACCCAAGCGCTGCTGTTGTTGCAGGCAGCTCACTGCGCCGGCATTAGTGTGTGCTTCACCTCACTGTGTGCTGAGTGTTTCACTAATTCACGGATTGGGATAAATGCAGAGATTAAAATATACTTATACTTACAATTAACCACATTATAATCAATAGGCCAAAATCATAATTGTGTATCTGTGCCGAATTTCGTAATTCAAGTCCAGTGTAGAACTGAATAAGAAAATCATAAGGCTGTATATCTTGAACTTCCAGTATGTGAGAAACTTGACTTGCCTTAATATCTCCAACCTCAAGTATGCAGCTAATAAGGAAATATAATTGTTATTTAATTAAACAAGGTGAACTTCTCCCCACTGTGCAATGCAGAAAAGGATGCTACAAGGAAGGGAATTCAAACACACTCAACACCTTACCATCTATTGATGTCATTGTGGTTCATTGAGATATCTGACATTTTTTCTGTTAATTGGCTTGGATACAAAAGGACATTGTTGCCTTTGTCGGTGTCCTTATGTGAACTTGCACAGGTAACCTTGCTCATCTTTACTAGCGTACGACTTCACACCATTGCTTCAGGGCAGCCGTGGCCTACTGGTTAGCGCTTCGGACTTGTGACCGGAGGGTGGCCGGTTCAAACCCAGATCAGTAGGCACGGCTGAAGTGCCCTTGAGCAAGGCACCTAACCCCTCACTGCTCCCTGAGCGCCGCTGTTGTTGCAGGCAGCTTACTGCGCCGTGATTAGTGGGTACCTCACTGTGTGCTGAGTGTGTTTCACTAATTCACAGATTGGGATAAATGCAGAGATCAAATTTCCCTCACGGGATCAAAAGAGTATTTATACTTATACTTATACTTCAGACCAGAGCTGATGCTTAAGCAAAGGCCGTCACTGAAAAGCTGTGAATGTCGTTGAACACAGCTGTTCTCACATTAGCTGATTGCGATAAACATTAACCATTGTTGCCTAATTACCAATTATTCATCAAGGAACTTTTTTTAGTGTTTTTCACATAGTATTTTGCAGTATTTTTAAAATACACACCAATAAAGTATTTTGATACAAAATACAGAGCCATTTCCTTCAACCCAATAAAATAAAAATTACAAAATACTATTTTGTATTTGAAATACATATTACATGTTTCAGAAATCTTGACATATCTAAGTTTTGGGTTGCAATATACAGGTAGTGGGCTCTCTGTTAATTTTAATGAGTAGGCCTAAGCCTAAAGTTACAGCATTTCTATCACAATTGACCAGACTTTGACCTTTGGTCTGCTTTTAACAAAATTCTGGCTATGATTGTTCCTTGTATTGCATCATGAGCCAACACTGTGCCTATTGCATTCTACTGTTGTTAGCCTTAAGCCTAGCTCAGTCATTATGTTATACCACATCACCCTCCATTAGAAGTGCAATGAGCTGCATTGAGCATAATAAACTGCATTTAGAATTCCAAATTCATATTTCTAGATATTTTGGTGAAAGTAACTCAAAAGTAATACAATAGTAGTGTAATGCCTTACAATTCAGATACATATTATAATGTAACAAATTATTTTGAAATGACAGTAATGAGTAATACATAATACGATTTTGAAGTAACTTGCCCAACACTGATGACAACCATCACTTTCTGTGGACCATCACTTTCTATGTATGTCTGTGTTTGTGTGTGTGTGTGTGTGTGTGTGGAGGGTCAATCAAATTCTATGATTGCCACTGATGTGAACGATCTCACAAATCACACAAACCAAATCAAGTTTTAAAAAAATCGCAAAAGTATCGAAATTGAGATTCTTCACTTAGTATTGGTATTGAAACACTAATGTTGGTATTGTGACAACAGGAGTTGGGGATGTGTTCCCACCAAAGCTGAGACCAAACCTACGCCCTTGAGGCTAGGCTACTATCAGAGAGACAAGGACCAAATTTGAGTTTTAATCTCAGTTTATAAAGAGGATTATAATTTGGGTAATAATCAAATGAAAATAATTTGTGACCAATATTGTATCACATATTAAACTGAGGCTGACTACAAGCTCAGCAAAGATGTTCATCACATAACATTCTGTCCAAGAGCAGTTATACTGTATAAGATGTAAAAATGCATATATAATTCAACACACAAACTCTCTCTCTTTCTCTCTGAGCAGTCTATTATATGGTGACAGTGACTGCTACAGTTAACACTTTCCTGAGTACTATTTCTCTGACATCACAGGCATATTTCTCTAACATATAAAAGACACCACTTACACAAAAGATGGCAAGATGGAATGAGTTCAACAGTGAAGCAGGCTATATTACTACTTTCATAGAAATGATTGGAATACTTTCCACCATATACAATTTTAATTAGTGTTAAAAGATTAAAAGCACAGGATCAAACAAAGCTCAAGTTCATTCATTTGCGATGGTATAGCTGTGTCCGAATATCAAAGGGATCCTGAAAACGTTCTGGTAGCACGTGACACTTTGAGAATAAGGTTGAAGCTTAATTTCCCTGTGAAGCCCAAGCTCGTCACCACTTCTCTGCTAGATGGAAATGGGAAGCTGAAAGAACAGTAATTCACCTGGGCATTCTAGAATTATGGGTGGTCTGAACTGACATCACAGAAAGTGTCGTGGCTGTACAGAATCCCTCCTGACAGACTGATTAAAGAGAATATTTTATTCTGTGGGAGTGGGGTTGGTAAAGGATATCGCTACGGCTGTAATTCGGCCGTAGGTACAGGTTCATTGTACTCCTTCACTTCATGAGTTGTGTGCCACTTGTAGCCATGAAACAAATGCAAGCCTGCCATCTACTGGCCATATTCAGATGGTGCCTACACCTCTTCACAAAAACAGGTATATCCAAGGAACTCATGTTTTTTAATTACAAGGATACAAGGATACAAGGAAGTTTATTGTCACATGCATATAGTTACTGGAAGTAAGAAATGCAGTGAAATTATGTCTGGTGTCAGCCTATTTGTGCATTAATGGGGGCTGCATAAAAAGGTGGGGGAGGATTGGGATTGGGTGGGGGCACCAACAAGGAGCACCCAAGAGCAACAGGGGCAAGGAAAAACTCCCTTACCAAGGAAGAAACCTTGGGCAGATCCACGGCTCAAGGGGCTAACCCAACTGCCAGGGGTCTTGGTGTGTGTGTTGGGGGGATGACAGGGGAGATGGGATAGTGTGCTGTGTATGTGGGGAGAGGGCAGTGTGCAATATGTGTGTAATTAAACGCTTTATTAATTCGGCTAGTTCATTAAACATCGCCAACATGTTTCGGCCAAACATGACCTCTCTCTCTCTTCTGCCCTGAAGGCCATATTTGGCCGAAACATGTTGGCGGTGTTTTTATCTTATTTTATTTTAATAATGAACTAGCCTAATTAATAAAGCTGTATATTTCGAGTACTTCAAGTGATAAGTGAGTTTGCCCTTTTGAGGAACGCCGCAGCCCTCCTGCCCCATGTCTTTAAGCGGTACCTAAACATAACTTTAAAACTCAAAACTGTATTTGAGTCATTCTCACTTTCTTGCATCACATCAGTACATTCAAATGTTACATATTCAAATAGATTTTGTACCATTAACAGTGAGGAAAATCAGGCATCATCTTGGAAATGGGTCTTTATTAAACCATTGTTTTGGTTACAGGAGAGCTTTCTTAAAATGAGAGATTATGAATGAAGACAAAAAAATAATAGCCATTCCTACATTTTCTAAGACTTCATAAAATTATTCCCGACAAAACTGACAGGAATTTCCTGTACAATAGTGTTTAATATAATCATGTGAGTACATTGTAGTTTACATTGCAAAAGGGTCGATTTTCCTAAATGATCTTCAATAGGCTATACGATACAAAGCAGTGAAACCGGAAGTTGTAACTGCACTTTTTCTGACGTTACCCAGTCTCTCCCACAAACAAAAAATGGAGTGCTGTGAAAAAAGAGTGTTTCAGTAGTCTTGATGCGTCATGGTGTAGCTTTTTAATCGTACCACCAGATGAGACAGTAATTTGTCACTACAGGTTGAACAGAAACAGCAAGGCCACTGATAAAAGATGCAAACTAAGGCAAAGTCTTGGTCTGGGTGAATATCCATAATGCACCATCTCAGAGTAGGACTGCAAAATCAGAGATGGGTTCGACTGGTTTTAGGCGTAGCCCGCATCCCATATTTGCTGGAGGCCACAAACTCAACCCAGACCTGCGGCCTCAGTCTGTTTTGACTGCTTAATGAATAAAATCTTGATAAAAAAAAAAGTCACAAGCACGGTGCGTCACATCTACTGACTAAGGAAAATGGACATGCTTGCCGACAAGATGAACACAGCTCATACACACAGAGAAGTCAGTTTAAACACCGGCTGGGAGGAGCCTTTAGTTAAAACACTAACAAAGGAGAAACACTCAACAAAAAGCGTCCAACTCTGTGTCCTAAGAAATTAATTATCTGGTAAGTGTCACTTAAAACCATCATCTAACTCACTACATCGTGGGTGAAACATGGCACAAACAGAAAACAGTGATGCAAAATTTTCTGTTACTTTGGATATTCTGAGAACTGTGCCAGCCATTCAAAATTCAGACAATGTCTAAACGGAGGGTTAAAATCAATTATTACACAGCACCATCTTGTCCATCTGACTCTTTATAGGATATAACAATCAACATTCACCATCACCATTGTGCAACAATGTTCTGTAATGCACTGGAAGTGCAAAACATGGAGTACATTAAATAGGCTATATGACAAGAAAGCTTGGTTTCCTTTAAAAAAAAAAAAAAAAACACACAACATGGATAGCAAACCAATAAGAACACATTAGAAATTAAAACAAGACCTCAGTGATGTAACATTTTGTATTAATTATACATTTCCATGATGCCGATTCCCTCTGCTCTCCGACACCTATGATTGCCCTTTGTCCCTCATTTTTAGTGACTGCTTTATTTCAGCTTGTAACCACTTGGCAAGAGAGAATTCTGCCAACAGACTACTGGGTCTGTGCCCTGCTGCTGACAGAGTTTAGGCAGTACTAGGCACAAGTTCAACAAATGCCACCAATCAGATCCTGTCAGACAGGTTCTTCTTGTCTGATATGGCGATGATCGGAAAAAAAGTTTAAACCTTTTGGGCGTGGCGTCCAAATGCGCTGATCTACTAGGCATTCAAGAATGCAAATTTGGACCATTAAGCAGAATGCTTGAAGCATTGTATTTCTGGAGACTATTCAGATTGTTAACTGGAGGAAAACATTCACCATTTCCTTAGAGGGGATGGAATGGCCACATGGGAATATCCATGCATGCTGCATTATCTAAATTACAGATGCAGAACATTTATGTCAAAAAGGCCATACTGTATGTTCAAAGTGCTTCTGTAAAAACAGTTTATATATGCAGACATAGAAACGGCTTGGTTAAGTATAAAGTGTAGCTGTAGATATACAATTTACTTCCTGACAGTCTAAATTCAGATACCCTTGGTCAGTCAAATCCTTCAATTTGCATTTCGAAAGAGAAAAGATATATGAACCTTCACCAGAAATACACGGAACGACGCCAAAGAGTGCTTGGATGAGGTATGTCTACACCCAGACCTGTGGATAGAGGACAGTGAGGAACATTGGGATCCGCAGATGAAGGTTTTCAGAGGGGGAACTGACCAGTTTTTTGTTTGTTAAATTGTGATTTGTGTTGTCTTGATGGCTGCGGTAACTCTGATTCAGGTGGAGTCACAGGGACACAAGGGCCTGGCGTTTAGGTCTTCTTCTTCAGCTCCTCAAAGCGGCGGGTCAGGTCATCAAAGTCGATGTCGTCTGAGGCGGCGGTGTTCCCGCCGAACGAGGTGGCTGGGAGCGTGTCAGGGACAGAGGGCAGCTCTGGGAGGGCGTTGTTGTCGTAGATCTGAGTTGAGGGGCTTGGCCCTACAGAGAAACAAAGACAGTGAGAAATGAGTAAATGATGACTGACCAGTTACAAAACCTTGTCGCCTACAATGCTCAAAATTTAGAAAACAATTAGTCAAAGAGCCATACTAAAAATAAAAGTAATATAAATAAACAAAACAAATATATTTTGAGGCTTTGCTTTTATTCAGATAGGGCAGTGAAGAGTAGGACTGAAAGTTTTTTTTTTTTTTTTTTTAAAGTATATTTATGGGCTTTTTATGCCTTTAATGTGACAGGATAGTAGAGAATGACAGGAAGCGAGTGGGAGAGAGTTGGGGTGGGATCCGGAAAGGACCACGGGGCGGGAATCGAACCCGGGTCGCCAGCGTACGGTGCAGGTGCCCCAGCCAGTTGCGCCACGGCTGAGGCCAGGACTGAAAGTTTAATCTAAATTTAATAATCCCGATTTGAACTAATGCAAAGGTTAAATCAACACACAATATTCATATGCAAGATTAGATGTGTACTAAGCTATTTTTTACAGTCTATGGTACTAAGCTTACTGCAAAGGTTAAATCAACATACAATATTTATATGCAAGATTAGTACTAAGCTTATTGCAAAGGATACACAATTTCACATCTGCTTTTGAGATTGAGTGAACAAACTTCGGTCTAAATTACGATGGAACACATGTTATCACAGCTCACATACTGTGATTACATTGAATAATGGTACCTACAACAACCTGTGGTTTGTACCACCCTTCCTACAGTCAATAACAAAACCAGAAAGAGTTGAAAGACACTGACCTGTAGCCTGGGGAAGATCAGAGGGTTTGATAGACAATTCATCAATCTTCACAGGGACACACGGGAAAGAGCATAAAGTTGTATTAGTGTTTGCTCAAATCTTCCTAATCTCATACCCTAAGTCCCCATATGATAACACACAGATGACTGAGGAGTTAGTGAGTTATAGACGGTGTGCATTTGTTGGTTGATTAGCTCAGTGCAATGCAGAGACGCCTGCTTGCATCTGGAGAAAAGGTGAAAATGGGTGTTCTTCTCAAAGGCTCAACTAAGGCTTGCAGTGGTGTGCCAAGGCCAATGAGAAGAGTGGTTAGTGATTAGTGTTCTTGTTAACAGAGAGACTTTTTAAAAAAAGTTATTAGCAACACTACCATCCTGCCATGTTCTTACTGTAGTTACCCACTATGCCTACAGGATTCACTCTTAAGTTGTACATCCTGCATCTAAGCCATCACTTATCGCATGCCCATAACCCAAGTGCTTCTTTCACTTCTTTCAAAAATACAACTTTCACAGGCATTCCCTGAGGTGAGGTGTAGGATCAGATAGCCCAAAGCAAGAAATCAAGCTAAGGGGGTATATAAACAGCTCTTCCCTGAGAGTTGAGATGGTGGACTCCATCTGGCAGGTGGAATGGGGAGGGTTGGGGAACTCGTTCACTTACAGACTCGTAGGTGGGGGGGCAGCTGGGCAGCTGTGGGGGCTGCCCTCCAATTCCTGGTGCCTGGAAGTTACTAAAGCCATCATAGGTACCAACAGGACCATTAAAGGGCTCCTATGGGAGAGGGTGGAGAGATATAAGAACTCCCAAACACAACAAATGGTGTTTGTGTACATGGCATCAACAGCGCATTATCACAAACAAATAGGCTGGTCTTACAGCTCCTTTGGGAGGTGGGTAGCTGAACGCAGAGGGCATGGGCATGGGCATGGGCATTGGCATGTGCATAGCACCAGGGGGCACTGTGTATCCGCCACCACCACCACCTCCTCCTCCTCCACTGCCGCCACCTCCGAAGCCACCCTTCTTGAAGTCGCTGTCAACGTCAATAAGGTCAGCCTCCTCGCCCGGGGTCACCTCGGGCTACACGCAAATGGGTAAGAGAAAAGGTGGCATGAAAAACGTATTATGCTTTGGGGCATTAGAAGGATAGTGGCTAAGGAGCTGGGCTGGCTAGCATGCAGTAGCCTGAAAAGTTGTGGGTTTAATTAAAGAGGGTTCAACAGGAGGCTTCCACCGCTGTGCCCTTGAGCAAGGCACTTAACACCGAGTTGCTCTGGGGACAATGGTCCTTGTAATATAATTGACATTATGTACATCGCTTTAGATAAAAGAATCTGCTAAATGAATAAATGTAATGTAAATGTTTCAACATTTAAAGCAAGTGTGGCATTTTATCTGTGCCACTGTAGAACAGAGTAGCTGAGTGGAGTAGGGAGTAGCTGGTCCTCACCCTGACCATGGCATCAGGTTCATATGGGACATTGTAGTTCTTGGCGATCTCTATGAGGTAGCGCTCCACAAGGATCTTTGGTGGGGCCTCTACACTCAGTTTATGCATGAGCTTTAATGGAAAAGGGAGGAAGGATACAGAGTGATCATTTAACAACAGCAGACATATAAAACAAAAACAAAAAAATAGCATCTATAGCCTACTTTTCTTACCCGGTCATTGACTGTCCCAATCTGGTTTGTTCTGCAGAGCTTACCATACTCTTTGCTGTATTTTGCACAAAGCTGGTCAGACACCTAGTGTTAAAAAGACCACACAATTTGAACAGAACCATTAACAGAGCCACAAACACATGTTGTTAAGCCAATAGAAATAAAACACTTCTACTGTATTTATCATAACTAAACTGTTATCTGTACTCACAATTTTGAGCTCTGAGACTTCTGACTGCAGCCGAGGAGCAGCCCAGATGAGAGTGGACACAGCCTCCTGCAGGCCTGGGTCCAGCTCTCTGAGGTGGGAGAGATGGACATGATCAGTCCCTGATGACCAACCAAATGACTATACAGTATACACAGGTAAAAAAATATTCATGGATTAGTTGAATATCGATGTAAGTCAACTTACTTCATTGACTGAATGAGGCCAAAGCGGGCTAACAGTAGGTCACAGTACAGCTCCAAGATCTCCATGGCTTCCACCAGGTAGTCCTCTCTGATGATGTGCTCGACGCGGATTCGGGCTCGCTCATCTTTGCCTGCTGACAAGTAGTCTGCAATCTCCTTCCTAGCTTTCTGCGCCAATTCGGCTGTAGAAGGAAATGTTTATGTTAGGTGGTATACAAATTAAATGGATACGGGTTTACTGCATTAATCATGACACGTGACAGTGTAACACCCACTTTTCTTTTTCTCCAGTAGTTTAAGGCGGTTGATGACGAGTCGGAGATTTACTCGAAGTCTCTCCGCTTTGAATCCACCACCAAGCATGATGGATTGTGTGTTGACTTTGTCTAAAGATAAACATCGGAAACAAAGTCAGTGGCATAAAGGACACTGCTTAAAGGTAACGGTAACGTCATGCGCTAAACGTTTCCTAGTGACTCAGAAAAAGTAAACACGCCCAAACGGGACATCGACATGTCGCTTCACATCAAAACGTTCTGCTGTGTCTTGCTAGCCACCCAACTTCTAAATCTTCAATTTTAAGTATTAGAAATGACAGTCAACTTTCAGTCTGATATAAAGTCAACAAGTGAACCATTCGGTCACTTCCTTGTTCAGCATGGGGATCCCCTACCTAGTTCTAGACTGGCTAAGGAACTAGCTGGACTCGAGTGCGGCGCATTGAAAACAATCACCTACCTACCGATACCTATCCAACACAACAGCAAACCAAGTTACCAGAATAGTTACCAATTTCATACTTCCCACCACCTCCATTATATATATATATACGTTATAGTATGATTTATGTTTTTTGTTTTGTATTTATGTTTTAATTGTGAACTTCAATTTACCGAAACCATAGGCAAAACACAGCCTGTTACGTTAACGTTACAATTTGAACGCTGTTTCCCTGCTAGTTTTGCTTGAGCTATTCTTGAGCTACAATTACCTAATAATGTTCAAACTGATCAGCAAATGTAACAATAGAACAAACTAACGTTAACATCCTACAGGTTGGATAACAAGCCATGAACTTCCCTATAATAACAGAAACAAGACGACGTGAATGATTTGCTTAATCATACCAAGCTATCAAATGTTAGCTACCCGTAAAAATAGCCACGCTAAGAAGCTTTTAACCAGAGGTAGTCTACACCTTTAAATCCTAGACACACAAACTACCACCATCACCAAATCATACTGTGATTAAAAACACGAAAATAAACAATTAAAACAACTGCCACCTGTCAATATTGCGTGAAAAGTTGGAGTTACCTTTGTGTTTCGGTTTAAAAGCAGGCAAACACAGCTTCCTGACAAGCTAAAATGATAACAACTGTAGAACTTCCGCGAAACGCAACGCTTTTACGTATTACGTTTTGCGTGACGCATAAGTTCCATAGAGTATCAGCAGAGAGGGTTAAAGCGGATCTTTGTTATCAGTACATCAAGTACATCTCTCTGGTAGGCTACGTACGGGCGTACCACAAACATACTAAGATCCATTTTAATAGCCTAGCGGACGGGCTCTGGTACTTTGGCACTGAGGGGAATAATCCTCAATAAATAAAATGATTCTAACGATTTATATTTTAACATGAATCACATCCATTCTCAGACTAGAAACATCATAGAAAATGTAGGCCTATGAGTTTTCGTATAGCTGAATGAAAACAACTTGCCGGGCTTGTGGCACTGACCATGAAATTAGAGGGTGCGGTAAGCCAACTAATGGGCCATGGACCTGCATAAAAAAATTAGCCTGCCATTGTCCATTGAATCACATAAACTAGAATGTATGTGGCCTGCAAGTCATTAAATAATAATGGGATTTCTCTCAAAACACAAATTGTGATTAGCCTACAATCTTCAAACTTCAAGCTAATGAAACTGCTGATTGCTTGCTCTCTGGTAAGGCCTATTTGTTAGTGGAACCATTAATTTATGCAATGGTTATTGTTTTTTTCCATGTTGTTTCATGGGAATTAGTGACATTGTTTCATGGGAATTAGTTTTAGCATCAAATACATAGGCTACCACTTCAACTGCAAACGTGACCGATGACCATATCCTATACCCTGATTGGCCACACTGATGATTGAAAGAAGTCTACAGGAAACCATAGCCTGGTTCACAAGTCTCACTATACTTAGTTTCATTTCTTGAAGAGAGTCTGGGAAGTGGGTACTCACAATTGGGAAATGTTTCTAACCGTAACATCGTAATGGACATAGACTTTGAATTAACTGAGCCTAACCAATCGCATTGATCAGGGATTCCTACGTTACTTATACCTCGCCTAACTTTTTCAAACTGATAATAATTTCCTGACTTTCAACCAAGGTTTATACTTTTTACAAGGTTTAGATTTTGCAAATGTTCTTCGGGTATGAGGTTATTGAGATGGGGCTGACTATGGGAATGCATTTGTCTTCATTCTTCTTTATGATTAAAGTATGATCTGATTCTGATTCATTGGACTATTGGGCACTGCGTTTAGTACACATGTGTAATACAATGTATGCATTTTCCCATTATCTAACTGCATTTTTTTTGTTGTTTGCAGATGTTGCACTACTGTTCACCACATCCACTTTCAAAACTATCTTCATCTCCCTCGTCACTGATTGGGCCTCTATTCCGGTGGCTGAGGGAAACTTAAACACATTGATAGGAGCCAGACTTGTCTCTCAGTGAAATAAAAATGAGCGAAGATAGGCGGGTGGGGCCAGGCTAGGGAAATTAACCTTTGGTCATCACAATAAATGATGCTAATAGGTTGAAAGTAACCCTCAGGCTGATACAGTCTGACAATTGGGCTGAAACTGTGTGCTGATACATGCTAACTCTTAACTTCCTTGTCGTAAGAACTCGTCATGAACTGGGGGTCCTTTGACAAGATCGCTTCTCGTCAGACGAGTTTAGGGGGCGTGCCATTGCATCATTTTGTGTGACTTTTTTTTTCTGACGATTTACTACTAATAAGACAATCACATTGGACAAATGGATCACACCATCAGAGGTGGTACAAAGTTTAGCTGAATGACATGCAGACCCCATTTCCACCAACAGATGGAGACAAAGTCCTCATTGGAGAAAGCACATTTAAGGCCAGCTACAGTGCCTACTGTATTCACCCCCTTGGATATTTCCACTTTTACTGCTTTTATAAATCGAATCTTGATCCGTTTAATTTTACCTTTTTTAAACTCCCCTCTTTAATCCCCCTCCCCGTTGAAACAGATTCCCCCAATGTGAAAGCAGATTTCTACAAAGTAATGTTAATTAATTAATAAAAAATATTTAATGCAAAATAAGCAATTGTATAAATATTCAGCCCCTTCAAGTTAGCATTTAGTAAATGCACCTTTGGCTGCGATTAAAGCATGGAGCCTGTGTGGACAGGTCTCAGTTAGGCTTGCACATCACCATTTTACTCCATTTTCTTTGCAAAAGTGCCCAGGCTCTGTCAGGTTGGAAGGGTATCGGGTGTGAACAGCCCTTTTTAAGTCCTGCCACAGATTATCTATAGGATTGATGTCTGGGCTTGACTTGGCCACTCCAGAACATTCACCTTGTTGTCTTTAAACCATTTCTGTAGTTTTCGGTGTAGGCTTCGGCTCATTGTCTTGCTGGAAAGTAAATCTTGTCCCAAGTTGTAGTTCTCTTGCAGGATGAATCAGATTGTCCTCCAGGATATCCACATTTGCTGAATTCATTTTACTTTTACCTTTACAAGCCTTCTGCGGCCTGTGGACGTTTTATGGGGATAACATGTTTTGCCTATTCATCTGTAATCCATACCTGCATAGGCATAGAGTAGCCTACTGCCTAAACAGGGTAATAAAACACAAAAAGCTACCACCAATGCGGTGCCATCACTTATTTTCTAACTGTGTCAAAAATCACTATGAGCCTTATTCCTTATCAGCCTACCGATGGATCAAAATTAGGGGGTTACAGATTTTTCATGAAGCATATCGTTGACACTATCTCTGATCTCTCCAGACTTATAGTGCTGTAACTAGGATAGCTGCTGTATAGAACAAGGGTTGGCTCATTTAAATGTATGTGAATTTACATGCACAATGAAGAAATTGATTAAAGCCTATTTTGGCTATTTTAAAGCCTATCTAGCTTAAAAGCGCTCTAAGCGATGCTGGGTAACGTCACTTCTGTTGACTTTCAAACAAAACAGTGGGGTATTCCAGAAAGGAGGTTTAACAAACACTGAGATAAAACTTAACCTCTGGGTGGTCTGAACCTGTGGCGACTAAACTCGAGCTGTCGGTTCCAAAACACCGGTTGCCAGTTAGTTCAATCAACCCTGTGTTAGATAACCTCGAGTTGTGCGCGTTCACGGCGAACTTATAAAGGCATCATCTATTGAGAGTCGAAACCATGAGTGAAACCGGCGAAACGAAGAGCACCGTATTTTTCAGAGGCGGAGTAGCAAGTTCTCCTCGAGGCTTACGAGGAGGAGAGGACTGTGATAACAAAAAAAGAGCAATACTTGAGCATCTGCCAAGGAACGAGACCTTGCTTGACAGAGAATAGCCTAACTGACCGTGTAAATGCGTACGTTTAGGATAGCCCATGTCAGAAGCACAATTAAATAATTTAGTGGACATTACGTATTGTATTGACTGCTTTGAATTATGCTTTCTTAAACTAGCCTACCTTGTCACAGATTGAGTGGGCCATAGACTCCTTGAGAATCACAAATGTAATTTTCTATTTTAACGCGGGTTCTGCAGCTGTGGGCCAAGTTAAACCTTTGCGCTCCAGCATCGGAAGGGTGATGAATGTCGGAAGGCATGGGTAGCCTATCCTCTATCCCCCAGTAGCATACCCATCAAGTTCTCCTGTAATTGCACATATAACATTAAGTTACAGCCTACACATTAATACGTCTGTAGTGGATCTGATAATATTCTAGTAAGGTGTAGGCCTGCCCTAACGCACCCTGTTGAAATGTGTCGCTCAAATTAGACTCCCGGATAGGCTACATCATTCCTGGCATCGTGTAGGCCTACTGGGCCCTGCCATTTCGCCCCCACGTTTGTGATAAGATGTGAAGCATAATCACATATAAAAAGAGAAGTGGCCTATGACCTATCCATTCGACCATAAGGACATTCTGAAAAAGCCAAAGCCCGTTAATTGAAGCTCACCAGCTAAGACAGCCTATCGTCGGTGCGCATTAAGTGATGCTGACCTGCCAGTTGGGTACTAATGATCCTCGTGTGTTTGTGTCCATGAAAACGAATGAACTGCTTTAGCGCAAGCAAAACTTTACGCACCGACTGACACTACAAAAACTCCCAGTCGGAGAGCGCGTGTGTAGCCTATTAAAATCCTAACTATCCAAAATGCCATCAGCATTCTTAACCAAACTTAGTGACAACACGCATAGCCCTACCTGCATGACAGCTGTTATGCAGTCTTTATTTAAACGTATTTATTAATTTTCTATATGTTTTCCCTTTTTTGTAGGCTACTGTACTTGTTTTAATTATATCTTCAATGTGTCTGAGATGTTGTTTGTCCATCTGTCTTAGCCTGGGTGTTCCCATGCTGCCTTGCGCGCGATTTGATTCACACTGCTAAGGCAGCCTGGAGACCATGGAGCAAATTTTCGCCTGAGATAGGGGACCAATCACAGAACAAGGGGGAAAGCAAGACGATGATGAGCTATGCACAGACGCATTTGATAGACATCCGTGGCACCCAATAAACGGATCTGGGCATTTTTTTCAAATACGAGAAAATTAACGTTTGGTTCCCAGACCAAGTCTCATTGAGAAGTGGTGGCGCTAGCCAGGCTACATCTGTCAGGTGGGCCAAATACAAATGTCCACTATGGTGTAGGCTAGCTAGCCTACATTAAAGATTTATTTTATTCTATTATAATCCACCATGCGTAATGTAGGGATGGAGAATGCTTTTCAAGCCTATAGCATATATTTAGGATTCAGCTGAAAAACTCTAGCGCTCTTGAAAAACTTGTTTAGAAAAGAATGGGTAGGCTATCATGTGATGTCTTGGTCTATCGCCCTCACGGTGAATTGCACGGATGAATATTAGCCTACATGATTTTGTGCTTCTTTGTCAATCGGACCTTCGTCAAAATGAAACGCCATTGTGTGACAAGTGTAAAAATAGAGGCCTGGTTGAACACGCACTAAAATAACCGAACATAATTGAACATAACCTACGCTACTTCCTCCCCCTCCCTCCCGTGCTGCTCCCGTGCAATTGAAACTCCTAAAAGCACATCTCGTCTGTGATTTGCTGGAATAGTTTGTTATGTTTTTATGGGCTAGGTTTGCCCAGGTTGTTTTGTTGCATTTTTTGGAGCCTGGGCTGTCCACAGAGTTTGTGTTTTTTTACAGTGTTTTCAGGACACAGATAGCTAGTGGTTGGTTAGGTGATGTTTGCCGTAAGTGACATAAAATGTTTTAGCCTAAAAAACGCGTGGCATCGCTTATAGCACCTTTAAGTAACTTTAAAGAAAAACATGTCAACTTTCAGAGCATGGCCCTTTAAAGAAAAGTAAAATGGAGAAAAGTTCAAATAAAACACACCTCAACCCTGCAGTGTTCTTTCCAGACCCCCTTCCTGTACATTCACAGCCAGGGTATAGGATTACTTTAAGATTTGTTTTCATTGTTACTTCCTTATATCATGACGGTTTAAATACATGTATATTTTTTCGCATAATAGATCCTGGACCACATACAGAAACTGGATTTGTTTTCTTGAATAAGACTGATAGAATATACATTTACCAAATTATGTTTTCTGTATTGATTTTCAAACCAATCCAATTAACTTCTTTTGCAAACAAGACATCTATAATCAATCCAATTGCTTACAGAATGTGCAAGTAATGTACACTGATAATGTTATCCAAAAATACTTTCCTGAATACATGCAGTATATTCTCACGCAGCTCATATTTTAAATAGACTAAACATTCATTGTTATCACTTCTTTTTTTGACATTACAATTTGTTAATGTTATTGATTTAAAAAGCTGTTACTTGTTCTTTAGCATTTTCAATTTGTAGTTGTTGGTGGTGAGGAAGGTGTGGAGGGAGGTCACAGCCCGATACATCTTTGTTTCTCTGTCAATGATGCAATTGAACCGATACAAATGTTTATTATTATTCTCTATCTCTCTCTCTCTCTTTCTCTTTCTTTCTGATGGACATGCTCTCCAACTCACTACCGTAGGAGAGTGAGCACAGTGATCTGTTGGGTTCATACAATATTAACAGAACAGAAAACCCAGTTAAAGCAGTCCTTGATTATAGTTTGACATTGATTTAAGACTAACAGAACCCTCGACACCTTGGATGTCAATAGTGATAGATTCAATTACAACTCTAAGCAGACAGGGCACATAGCCAATCATTATTGTTATCCAATGATTGTTCACATATTTGTTAAAGGAAGGGAAATGTAGGCTATTTAATACTATTTTATTTCCTTATTATTGTTTTCACAGATGGGTTTTTTTTCTAAGGACAGGTAGTACACACAGCTCATCTACTCTTACATACAATGATGGCGGACTGATTATTGTTAATTTGTTCTGAGACTGAGATTAATCATGTAACAATTCTTCTCAGAATGATATATCTCCTCCTTTCACCTTTCCTGCCAGTAGGGGAATGGATAGTCAGATAGATGGATAGATAGATAGATACTTAGATCCCCAAGGGGAAATTCAAGAAGTCGGTTTTGTATATTTAGTTGATGGGGTGTAACTAGACTCTTAGCTAGCCTGTGGCTTTGCTCTTGAAACCAGAGAGCACTCCGAGTTGGGGAGGGCTGGGGGGCAGAAGAAAGGCTAGATGAGATGTGTAAGCAGACCCTCAAAGCACTTTAGCTGAGAACCTTCTCAGGTTTTCTAATACGTGACTGCCACATCCCATTACCGGTAACCCAAGTTGGAGGAAGAGGCCAGAGGATGTAAAGGAGGTTTGAACATGAAAAATAGCCATTAAAAAGTGATGGACTCCTGTCCCCATTCAATATTCAAGTGTATTTTTGCTTCACTGAACAAAAGTTTTACATGTTTTCTGAAATGATCTTTGCCTACTGTATGTCTATACCACCACACATACCTTTTAATATGACAAGTAGAGGAAACCTACCCATCATCACCTTCAGCAAAGTGAATGCATACATGCACACAGATCACTGTCAGATGAACATCATGGATGCTATTTTAAGCATGAATACAGAGTCCATCCAGCAATGGCAACTTAAAAGACTGGTTGCTTCCCAGGAGCAAGCTGTTCAGATATCGTCATCTGTCTGGGAGATTATCTGTAATCCCTGGCTGATATGCATCAGGGATCAGGAGTCAAGTGATTACCATTCAACTATTACAAAATGTAGTATACATCTGTTGCCAACACTTCACATGTATGATGAATGTAAATGCTAGTCAAAAAGATAGTTACTACAGTTACTACAGTTTTCTTCTCTGAAATAATGTTTTATTACTGAAAGTCTAAGCTAAGCAAGGTGATTTTAGTTTGTTGTCTTCATGTTTTAATTTTGTTGCCAAAAAAAAAAAAAAAAAAAAACATCTGTTATTGAACTACATGCTGAAATTATATTAAATTAAAAAAAGACAGCAATGTGTATCTGGATCACATGGCATCCTGTCCTACTACTGCTGCGCGCTCTCTCGCTCTCTCTCTCTCTCTCTCTCTCTCACACACTCACACACACACACACAATTCTCCAGATGACACATGCGGTAGTGGGTTTTTGGAGGACACGGGTGTTGGATAATCGTTTTTTTTTTTATTATCCCTGACCGTTTGGAATAAGCGATATGTCACTCTCTCTGACCCCGGGCAGGCAGAACCAATAACTTGGGGGATAGCCTACTGATGAAACAGGCAGATTAGTTTGCTTTGATCACCATGTAGTCTACGGACGGTGTAAACTGTCACACAAAACAGGTGAAAATACGATACGTGCGTTAACCTGCCCATCTCTGGAGGAGTGTTGTAGCCTTAACGCATTCGGGTAAGTTAGGCTACTCATCTCTTTACACCTTTTTCCTTTCTACTACTTTTAAATGTTGCTCATATTCGTCTGACCTTATTGTGTAATAGGAATCCCATAAGTGTGAGACATTGTTCATTGTTCTTTCCGCACATAATAGGTTCTCCTGAACGATCGACCACGTCTAAGCAGTGATTAAATAATTTAAATATTCAGGAACAATGTCATTTTTCACCTGGAGTGAACTGAGAGATATGTTGAGGGAATATCCCGTTAATTAACCCCATGCATTTTCGGGACAAAAGTTAAGCTACTATTCATCATGGTCACGATGATTCGTTTGTGAAGTGGTGCCCCTAATTTGTTTAAAAAATGCAAGAACTTAAATTTTACACAATTCTGTTTCCCCAAAGAGACACGTGACGTGAGAAGGATGATTAAGCAAATATCTTCAAGGACAGCGCATAAAGTTTCTTTATGAACTTAAAACTAGCCTTCCAAAAAGCAACAGGGTTGGTATGCAGAAACCTTACCAGCTGCTGAAATTCGGCCATTTGCTATAGGCGACATCCCACTTATTTTGAAAACATCTATCAGAAAGGATCAGACAGTAACAGATGTCATCCGAGATTCTGAATGATCAGGGATATTGCTTTACCATGCCATCAGAGAAGGCAGCCTTGTGTAAAACCATTATTGTTGAAAGCAAAAATTGAATATTGTACCTTGAATTGAAGACCATTGCGTTTTATAATTATCTAAGTGACATAATTACTGCAATTGCATGATATGCATAACAACTGAGGAAGCAAGGGATGGAGGCTTAGCTCTGGGGGATTGTAGCCCAATTGTTTTTGTCTGTACCTAATAGGATATGCTTTTGTTGTTGTTGTTTTGCTGCAATGATTTGGAAATGTTAGATGTTAGTTGTTGGAGAAACCATGTCTTGGGGCATGTTTTAAAACGGTCCTTGGCCCAGAATCCCTTAGTTTGGATGTTGCTGCTGAAATAACCTGCCAAGAGAATTTCAAGGCAAGTCTGCTATTGATTCATGTGCAAAACATGTGTCAGTATTTTGATTAAGAATTATTTTGGGTCTTAACATGTTTGAATCTCCAAGATCAATATTATTTCCCTTTATTGAGCTTTCCCATATCTTTCTGGTTGGTAAGAAGGATCTGTAATGTTTTTTTCCATACTTCAGTGTTGTCTGCAAGGGCACGATCCTGTCTTGGTTTCCTAGTCCAGAGCACAGATCTAGATCTCATCTGACTGAGGAGACAATCCCTCCACCAGCACCATGCCCATTATCAGCAATGCCAACCGGGACTTCAGCAACCTCTCTGTCAGCACAGACGACAGCAGCCTCGACCGCTTCTTCACCGAGATTCCAGAGACCGAGAGCGTCAAAGGGGTCTACTACAAGCGGGCCCAGTTCCTCCGGGAGCCTGAGGCCCTTGGCAAAGTGGACCACGAGCAGCTGGCCCTGATCAACGTGGGGGGTGACCGCTACGCTTTCCCCTGGAGCACACTGGACGAGTTCCCGCTGACGCGGCTGGGCCAGCTGCGCTTCTGCCGCAGCCGCAGCGACATCTGCCGCCTGTGCGACGACTATGACGAGGCGCAGCGCGAGTACTTCTTCGACCGCAGCTCGGCGGCGTTCCGCATCATCCTCAACTTCCTGGCGGCGGGGCGCCTGCGACTGCTCCGCGAGGCGTGCGTCACGTCGCTCTGGGACGAGCTCAACTACTGGGGAGTGGACCCGTGCAACATGGAACGCTGCTGCCGCCGCCGCATGATGACCCACGTGGAGGAGACGGCCGAGCGCAGGCGCCACGACGAGGAACTGCAGCAGCGCCGACTGGCCCTGTTGCAGCGCCCCCTAGAGGAAAAGGGCTGCCGCAGGGTGATGTCCATGCTGCGGGACATGGTGGAGAACCCAGAGTCGGGCTGGCTGGGCAAGGCCTTTGCTGTCTTCTCCGTGGTGATGATCACTGTGACCGTCATCAGCCTGTGCATCAGCACCATGCCTGACCTCAGAGAGGAGGAGAGGAGGGTGAGAGAAGCAGCTGTTTAGTTAGCACACAGCTGCTCACACACCATAATATGTGTCAGTGATTTTTGACTTTTTAAGCTTCATGCCCACATCAAGTAACTATTAATAACACTAATGGAAAAGAGAAGCCTTGTTATATATAATATTTTTCTATCAAGATTGAATTAAAATACAAGAGCGGCCATCTAGTTGATGTCAAATAGCATTGATTAAAATGTTATTAATAGCAGGTTGTACTGCATGCTGTTCATGGCCTTGATGTTTTTAATGCCACCCTGTTTTTTTCTGTCTTGCATAGGGTGAGTGCTCTCAGAAATGTCAGCACATGTTTATAATAGAGACCATCTGTGTGGTCTGGTTCTCGCTCGAGTTTGTGCTCCGCTTCGTCCAAGCACGCAGCAAGCTGGCCTTTGCCCGCGGGCCGCTTAACATCATCGACGTTGTGGCCATCCTCCCGTACTACATCTCTCTGATTGTGGACGAGAGAGACAAGGCGGAGGACGAGGTGGTCAGCGGCGGGGGCGGCCGTGGCTACCTGGACAAGCTGAGCCTCATCCTGCGCGTGCTGCGCGCGCTGCGCATCCTCTACGTGATGCGGCTGGCGCGCCACTCGCTGGGCCTGCAGACGCTGGGCCTGACCATGCAGCGGAGCACGCGGGAGTTCGGCCTGCTGCTGTGCTTCCTGTGCGTGGCCGTGACACTTTTCTCGCCGCTCGTGCACCTGGCCGAGAGCGAGCTGGGCTCGGCGCCCACCACATCCACGGCGGGCATGGGCGCCCAGAGCTTCACCAGCATCCCCGCCACCTACTGGTGGGCCATCATCTCCATGACGACGGTGGGCTACGGCGACATGGTGCCCAACAGCATCCCTGGCCAGCTAGTGGCGTTCAGCAGCATTGTCAGCGGCATCCTCATCATGGCCTTCCCCGCCACCTCCATCTTCCACCGTTTCTCCCGCTCCTACCAGGAGCTCAAGCAGGAGCACGAGCTCATGTACAAGGCCGAGCTGAAGGAGGAGCGCATCGCCAACCTGGCGGCCCTAGCCTCCGAAGACGCGCTGAGAGCGGGCGGGAGGCCTCTTCTGTTCCCGGAGCGGGTGTGTGAAGACAATGCTGTGAAGAACTGGGACAGTGGGAAGGCCTCACATGAGTATCAGCCACTTACACCAAGCTCCGGAAATTGTTATTCTTACTTTTAATATACTCTGCCGTGTCTGTCACATTGTCGCAAATTGTCCATTCTTACTTCCAATGCATGATTGCTCTCCAACACTGATTGGTGGAAAGTAGTTTAAAATTGGTCTGTTTTTTGTTTTTATTGCTATTTCAGAATAATACACTTTGCATGTTTTATTGCTTGTGTGTTTAAGAATATATTTTCTGAATACAATGTAATATAATATTCTGAATATAATGATGTCATATTATATAAAATTCAATTAACTGTGGAGGTGCGATGAGCACAATCAAAACAGGTAAAAAGCTTGAGGGTATTTTTTAGCTTGTGGACATTTCTTCCCTAGTTAAGTAAGCACAGTGTTTTCAGAGATTGCATCATCACTGATTTAAACTGTTACATAAAGACAACTGTGCTATTTTGAACATTTTAGCGCTGAATGAAAAATTGTGGTTATGAAAAAACAATTTAACCTTCAGACAATTTTAGAGTAGTGTGGAAAAGCTGAAATGTATTATATTGATACAGGTCTCTCTCCACTTCGCATGTCAGACTGTGTCATAGCAACATGGAAAGATGCAGAGCCTTTAAGGTGCTTTTCCTCTCAAGGGCCTGCTCTATGGTAACTGAACGTGAAGCAGAGAAGGTCTCAGGTGTATCTGCACAGGAGCTTGTTTTTGAATTTTTGTTTTCTAAATAAATGTTTAGTGGGACACTTCTGTGAAACATAGCTTCTGTGTGTGTTGTTAATGTTTTGGATGATAATGTATCAGGGAACTCCAAAACAGTCTTTGATCAATATATTTGTAAAGAATATTTCTTTTTAAGATGGGGTGGGATTGGGAAGTGACTGTGGGTCGGATTCAAATCTAGGTCATGGGCACTTGTAATGGACTGTGGTACTGATGCTTACACCAAAGCACCCCCATGTAAACACAATGTTTCGTTTATGGAAAGTATCGGTTTCAGTATCACAAGAGGTTGTTGGTATCTGTTTGAGCTCAACAGCCAATCAAATCACTTCCCTCCCTTCTGTGCTCTTGAAGCACTGTGTTGATTTGTCAGGATTGTGTATGGTCTGAAGGAGCCAGGACAGGACAAGTGTATAAGAGGATGGGATGTCACCAAGGGCATAATAATATTTATATTTTACTTACAGATCAAAACTAAGGTGAGGTGAAAAAGTAGTTTCATATCTGAGCTTGTTATAATAAATTGTAATTCTAGCCTCTTATCTGGTGAGGCTTACCCTGCCTGTGCCTGCATTGGCATTTTAGGGTTGGGCTTTGAGTTCTCAATGATATCAGCATTAGGCCAATTGAAGTGGCCAAGCATATCAAAGCTGTGCACATAGAGTCTGTTAACCTGTGTTTGCACATTGAACAATCCATCCATGTCAACCAGCAGGTAGGTGTAGTGCATATGGGCTGCAGAAAGGCCCTACCGCACAGAGGCCAGGCCCCCCAGTAAGAGAACTAAACTGACACAGGAATGAGAATTTAGAAGCTGCAGACAAAATACGGATGGATGAGAAAAGCAGAATAAAAATAGTGAAACTGCCAAAATAGGATGCAGTAGACTATGGACCCTTTCAAGAGAGTTCCATTATCAGCATCATAGTTGGCCCCACAAGACTTCCTTTTTAACATTCCATATGTTATCTTAATGCAGAGGAAGTAGATTGGGGCCCAAATAGAACGTTCAAGCATTGTTTTTGTTTTTATTGATGAAAGGGTCTATAGCAGTAGATTGACTTTATTGGAAATCATAGTTACATTGTCAGTAGTCCTTTGCTTTAATCATGTGCATTGGCACATTCCACACTCCTGATCAGGAAAGGACCTTGAACGCCAACCGCACATGATTGTGTATAAAGATATACTCCCCTCTTGTTTTAGTAAATTGTGCATTTAATGCTAGAATGTTATGTAAAAGTATAAAGCCTAAATTCTTGTCCTTTTCCAGTTGCCTCAAGTAAAAAGAGTGTTAAAGAAAACAGTTAACAGGAGGACGTTTTAAAATGACTTTAAGACACACACAGTTAACAGGAGGACGTTTTAAAATGACTTTAAGACACATTTGTAAAACCAAATTCTAGGGCATCATTGTTGAAATACAAAAAAATATTTCAACCAAATTGTATGTTCTTCAAAATAATACAGGTAATGCTAGTATATAGCTATGGTTATGGTTATGGGATTTTGCAGACGCTTTTGTCCAAAGCGACACACAAATACAAAAACAACAGAATATTAAAAAATGTAACATATGCGTACATATCTCTACTGTGTGAGTATGTGTCATACGTATGATTACTGTGAATGTATGTGTGTGCGTGTGTATCCGTTTATGCACATGTGTGCACATGGAATGGGTTAACATGACCCCTGGAGGCAAACATACAGAAAAAATTGGTCATCCTAGGCCCTACGGTTCTCAAGATATTCACAGAAAACTGTGTCTGCCCTACCCTCCTTTCGGGGGGGTCCAGTCCAGCGGGGGGGCTACAGATCAAAACGAAAAACGATGGTTCCATGCTATCCATGTGGGGTTACATGCCCACCAAGTTTCGTGTACCCCGGTCTTTCAGTGTCCCAGGAATCCTTGTTGGTGTACGGTCACTAAATGAACACATAAATCATTTTCTTGTAAGGCCATCCATGAACGAAAGTTCACAAAACTTGGCATGCATTCGGAAGGTGTCATAATGATCCTACACTTTCAATTTCAATGGGTTGACATGCCCCCTTAAGACCAACATACAAAAAAAAGGTGGACCTCCTAGGCCCTACGGTTCTCGAGATATTCACAGAAAACTGTCTCCGGCCACCTACAGGCCAGTTGGTGTATAGTAACATAAATTAATTTATTGTGTGGCCCCCCATGAACGGAATTCCACGAAACTTGGTGTGCAATCAGAGGGTGTCATAATGATCCTACACTTCCAATTTCGTGCAGTTTTGACTATGTTAGGTCACAGATACCTGCGATTACAACACCTCATTTTTACTTTTTTGTGTTTAACTAGGTGGCGCTATACATGAAATGAGTGGTTATGGAATTGGTTGACATGGCCCCTTGAGATCAATATACAAAAAAATGGTCCTCCTAAACCTCTACGGTTCTCGAGATATTCACAGAAAACTGTGTCTGCCCTACCATGTGGGGTTACATGCCCACCAAGTTTCGTGTACCCCGGTCTTTCAGTGTCCCGGGAATCCTTGACGGAAATTTGGACATGCGAAAAAAAGAAAAAAAAGAAAAAAAAATTCATAAGGCAGTCATAATAATAAGCTATACTCTTCATATAATATATATAATAAGCTATACTCTTCCAATATTGATGCTACTTTGTCATATATGATGTGACATGCATTATATTGCACTGCATTTAAATGTGAGGTAATGCTGACATATTTTAGTGTTCCAGGTATTTCCAAATGTGGAACATATCATATTGGTTTGTTCTTCCACATCACTGACTTCAGCATGTTAGAGGTATTTGCTTGACTCTAAAATACTATTGTGTGATTTGGATTTCAGATTATAAACTGATGCTACTTCCTACTGTAATTCGTATTTCCAAATCCATGGAAATGAATCGATTAAAATCTTTCAAAATCATTGTTAGGGTTGTGTTTGTGGCTGTGACAACCCGATTGCTATCAAAATAAATGTGTTTGGCCAGTACAGCAGGTGGAGTCACAGTCAACAGTCAACAGTATAGCTCATTTGCATTAAACTTTCCAGGCAATAATTGCCTGGAAAGTACAATGCAAATGAGATATGATGTACAGTAATAATGTAATGCACAGAACTATTTTTAAAAATCTATAAAAATAACAAACAAATAAATAAACAAATAAAAAATAAAACAAATACATAGCACTGTTACTATACTCTGAATTTGCATAAAATGCAAACAACAAAAAATTGGTGCCTTGACCGCAACACAATAATGTGAGGGTAAATCAAAATAAAAAAATACATTCAATACTGACTGAATCTCTGTCACAGAATATGTCCTAAGTTTACAAGGTACATTATAGCATATTATTACTAGTTGAATACAAGCCCTTAAATACAAGAATACCAGAGACAGATGAAAGAATGCCATTCATCAAAAGTCATAAAGCCTAAGTCAGCAGTTGGGGAACATCAAAAGTCATAAAGCCTAAGTCAGCAGTTGGGGAACAACACAAGTGCATGCCACAGGAACAGGAAGAAAGCTTACTTCAAAATAGTATTGCTTCCGCTTGAAGAGACAACGTTTTCTTTTCAACACCATCTGAAATCGGTACACTGCGACAGAGTTGAGGCTTTTGTCCTCCACTCCATCAATGATGCACCCCTTATACTTGCATTTAGCAAAATATATAATAGATGGAAACCTGTCTTGGTCTTTGTCTTCTCTGAAAATAAATATCAGGAAGTTAAGGCATTTTGATCCAGCTTACACACCAAGAAATCATCTATTATTAGCCCCAGGTGTAATTCTTACCTGTACAGCCAGGGGGAGATGGAGCGGTTGGCGTAGTCAGGGTAAGAGGGTACCACATTTGGAGGGGCTGTCCCATGAAGCCAACCTTTCATCAAGTTATCCGCTCTTCTTGAAGTTATACATTTAATCTTTGAACTGGATGTCTTCACCCAATGCAGTAGAGCAAGAAGCACCAACAACTAGATGTAAAAAAGTCCAAGTGTGTAAATGCTTTCAGAAAACAGATTTAGTCAATATAAATATCAAAATGAGGTTATAAGTATAAGTGTAAATAAAAGTTTTCATGTATCACTACAAAGGCTCATCTCAAAACAAACAAAATCTCCAACCCACCCTTTTCATCTCAGGTGTTTGAATGGTGTGACGTAGCAACCCCCTGAGGAAGGAGACCTAGCGGTACAGCGGTGTGGTGATTCTTATTGATGATTGTCTGTCCCATCTTGTCCTCCTTCCTTTACATTTATAGTGGCACAACCACCCTGGGGAAATCCAAGGCAACACTTCTGGCAAGGAAGTGGAAATCTTATTGGTCACCAAAAAAAAAAAAAATCAGGTGAGCTCATCGAAAGCTGAGGCCAGGCTGAAATATTACAGCACCACCCTGACAGACAGACATGCAAATGACATGCAGGGGTGCAGCCAGAGAATCAGTGCACAAATAACACTGCAACTAAATATGAGAAACATCATTGTGAATTAATGATTTGTTTGATTTAATGTCTTATAGTTTATGCAATGCAAAATGATCAGAAACACCTCCAACCTAGTCATATGCACTCTTTAATAATAAAGACGATGAGGCATTTTTCATATCAGTAAGCAGGATTACTCAATGGAAGATTTTGTTTTATCTAATCTGTAAAACATTACAGATAACATTAAGGCCTTCAACACATTCACAAATTTCACAAACAGGTATCATATATTTTTTATTGTAAACATGTATTAAACTAACCTTTAAACTTCCTTACAGGACCTGTTTACCATTCATAAGGTGAGCATGATTCTCCACCCACCTGTTATGACGTATATATAGTTGGAGGCTTAACTTAGAAATTCCCTCAGCATGAAGTCATTTGCTGAACAAGGGGAACTAGATAAACCAGCACTCGAGTAGTAAAAGTGTAGGACAATCAATTAAGTGTAACAATAGCCCTTGTTTATCTTTAGGTACACTGAATAAAAAGGCAAACAATAGTGAAAAAAGCAAACAATAAAATGACGTTCAAAGTAAAGCAAATAGAAAGCTTCAAGATAAATGTGATGCGAGTAAAACAGAGTTATTATTAGAAATAAAATCACAATGATTTGGTAGCACATGTATAACCTATCGGGGAATATATGTGCACTCTAGGATAACTGCAGAGAGGGACAAAATCAAACCACACATGTGAATACATTTCTCTTATTTGAGGTCCAATCCAAGGTTAACTGAAGAAATTCAATAAAGCATAGATGAGAAATAGATGAACTTACTAACACACATTCAATGTACTTTTCTGCAACCACTTGCATTGTGAATGCATCATGTTAACGTCAATGAAAAGCAGAATGCAACAAGAAGGGATTTTGTGTGATTGAGTGTGCTTGTTTCATTTTGAGCAATGTCCCTAGTAACTGATTACACGGAGGTAGAAAAAAAGGCAAAAAAAAGAGCCCGAGTCCAAGCTCCACCCAAGGCCATCTGTGAGTAAGATAAAAGGCAGCAGGAGTTATTTTAAAACCAGACTGGCAGCAGAGAGTCTGGGATGCAGGGGCAGTACCTGAGTAAACTACAAACATTGACTGCAATGTGTATTCCCTCACATTGTTGACATAGAATGTTCTGTGAGGTATGCACTCTGTGACTTTTTGATAAAATTCTGAGAAATACAACTAGTGTTTAGTGTTTTTATAAGAGGCCTTCCTGAACACATCTGATAAGAAAAGAAAGTACAGTTCACGTTTATCCAAGAGCATGTTTCTTGTATTTTGACACTTGGGTGAGAGGAAATGGGCATCCCCCTGCATTTGTGATATGCTTCTTTCTAACATTAGAGTGTTATTGTTAACATAAAGCAATGGGGACAAGCTGACTTTTTGGAGGCCTGCCTTTTAATGCACGGTCTTGAGAAAAAATAATCTCTTATCTACATGTTCTACTGCTTGGTCTTATAGACCAGGGGTTCCCAAACTTTTCCACGACAAGGCCCCCTAAATACCACTAGGTTCTGGCCAAGGACCCCCTTGATTATGATATGATTATGATTATTAAACCCATCAACAATACTACGGCAAATGTAAAAATACATTCAGTTAATCCTAATAATTATTTTAGCCACAAGCACTTTGCGATGGAGTATACAGTGTGTAAAAAATGCATTTGGGACTTTCTGCTATATGAGATCTATCACTCTACAATTATTCCCAGTCATTATCATGGAAAATATAATGTTCAGATATGCAACAAATTATTATAATGGCATTGTATAACAACCCTCATAGTAATAGGTATTTTACATTTTTCAAATGTATTTGTTTTTTTGCTTTTATTTTTCCTTCCAACTTGCTGTGGCCCCCCTGGCACCCCCTTGCGGCCCCGGCCCCCACTGTTATAGGCAACGCTGAACACTGCAGGCATTAGGACCTGTAGGGTCCTGTTTACCCTCAAACATTATTATGCAATGTAAGAAGTAATGATGACATGAGGTGTGTTTCCTGCTTGCTCCTGATATGTTGCTGAGCTCACACACCTACGACACACCCACTACTTTAGACACGCCACCTGAGGATGAGAAGGTTCTCGACTCTGAGAAGGTGAGAGGTTTACTTAAACAAACGGCTGCTGTAGGATGCACTTTTGCTCACTGCAGTGGAGTACACATTACTGTTGTCAAGATGGAAAAAGTAAAGCTAAATAATTACAGTAACATTTTAAAATAAAAAATAAAAATCAACACAAATCAAGTTGTTAAGCAAAATGCAACATATCTCCTGCAAAATAATACACAACATTCAAAATATTGTAAACACATCTTAGAAGCAAGCATTTGTCTCACATTGTAAACACTTTTGTCATAATGGATACATAATGTACACTGTTGCTCAAAACCTAAAACTCTTCTGTCTTTCATGAGCTTCTATATATATTTCAAGAGTGAACGTCAACTGCAGAGAGACTTTGAAATATACACAGTAAACATGTAAGCAATATTGATTCAAAAATCTTGATTTTTCCCAAATAATTTGCTGTTGTGTATACAGTATTTTACAGCACACAAAAACAAAGCAAACTACAACAACCACCACATGTAGTTGGACAAAAACCAAACACACTTTTGAAAAGGCTGATTTTCCAAAGACATTACTCTATATGTGTGTGTGTGTGTGTTGGTAGAGGGATGTGTATGTATTCATAGACCTATAGACCATTTCAACTACAGAAACAAGGTGTGTTCCTAAGGCATTTCCAGCGGCACAGTAGTCTGGATACCAGACTCTCTGACTTCGCAGTACTTCGGAGTAGGCTACTGTAGGGAAAAGAAATCGAGCAGAAGCGACATTCTAAAAGCTTAACGTGAAAAAGCTTAACATGGCTTAAGATCGGAAAACAACAATCAATCATCACTAAATTTCTCATGGCCATCTGTCATGAACACTTAAGCCTGTCAAAAAAACTAAACCGAAATCCAACGATTAGAAGATATCTCACATTAATGTTTTCTTCTTTATTGGCGCCTATGGCGAGAAAAAGGCTTAACATGGTTTAATGTACCTAAACAACGATCAATGATCGCCAAATTTCTCTTTCATATTGCTACTCAAAAGCACATAAAACTGTCAAAATATCAAACCCAAAGTCCAATTATTATGGACGTTATATGATATAAAGCGTTTCTGCTTCATTGAGGCCTAATGAAAGGAAAAAGCTTAACAAGGTTCAATGTACCTAAACAACGCTCATGTGATCACCAAATTTCTCTCATATATTGCTCCTCATAAGCACATAAAACTGTTAAAAAATCGAACCCAAAGTCCAATTTTTATGGACGTTGTTCAAAATGCTGTCAACTAGTTGTAGGCCTACCCAGCTGTGCAGCCCATGATGCGTGGGCCAAGGATTCTGCACACTGTTCACGTGCTAACTTAGTGGCCAGACAGTGCTCAGCTCGAGAACCAATCAGAACTGTCAATTACCTCGCACCGGCGGTAGATGGATCTACGACTGCACAGAGTGGAGGAGGAACTTTTCCTGTTGTTGGAGTTCGGTGGATATTACAAGGACATTTCTCTGTTATCATTGTTACCGTGCGTCCATGAGACTGTAAGTCTTTGCAAATATGTTTGTGTGCTTATCTGCAGTAACATGTGAAGCGTTAGTTATTATTAGGCTATTCATGTGTAATTGTTGTCGCGTGTGGCGACACATTTGTTATTTCTTTGAAGGAATGGTAGCGTGTTCAGTATGCAATGTTTACTCAGCTTAGCATTAATAAGCACTGCCTCAGTTACCAATGGGGAAAAGGAGTTTAGAAACCTCTCAAGCTAGGATGTCAAGCTAGGATGTAACTCGGTTACCCACTTAGAGCATCTGTGACACGGTCGCATGCTTTGCTTGCTTTTAAAGAGGCGGTCTCCGTGTTCTTAATGCGGCACGGTAATGCGTGCAGTCTTAAAGGGACAGTATCCAGTCTACCTCTGCCATGTCTGCATTTATAATGTATATGTATCTGCACAGAAGGTATTTATATACATATTTAAATGTATAGGTATTTATACATATTCAGATGTATGTACATATTCAGATTGTAAGCTACAGCTGAGCAGTTGTTATATTCTTATCGTAAAGTGTCAGACTCTTTCCTGCTTGCATAGAATAATTAAGCTTTATTTCAGGAATACATTAGTATGTGATGTGCATAATGTTATTGTCACATATATGTTTATTGCACTTATTGATACTTCGGTATGTCTTATTCATTCTGTTTATAGAAACCACGGTCTTATGTCAAGTATGTCAAGAGATCTACTAGATGAGTGGCATGTTTCTGAAATGTGTGAATAAAAGAGTTTGGAAAGTGACATCTTCCTGTTCTTATTGGACAACCTAAGACGATTAGCCTAGAAATCTAGATGCACCCTAGCGGCGGCAAATTAATTTGCTCAGCCTGTACGTCTAGTATCAAACCATAGGGATTTCTATTGGCTGACGCCGTGGACTTCATCCAATCACAGCGCTCTATTTTGTTAGAGTCTTAAGGCGGGCTTAACAGGATAACGACATCCTGCGACAGTGAACAACAAGGAAGGTGGCTATGGCGAACGAAGAGCAGTTGTTTGAATCGGCGTTGGCGTCAACTTTGGAGGAGTTGGACTTGTGCTTTTCTTTGAAAGTTGAGCAACACAATGCACTTAAGTCATTCCTTTCGAAGAAGGATGTATTTGCCGTTTTGCCAATCGGATAATGGATATGGTCGTAGCGCTGGCCTATTGCATGCCTAGGCAGTTTGAAAGACAATTCTCTGCCCGCCCCTTGGATTAAGCGAGGTGAATGGTTCGATTCCAGACTATACATTTCAATGATATAGGATGACCCGCCAGGCTATAAGACGATTGCTGCCTAACTAAATCAGCACTAGTATACATCAATCTTGTGTCGGGTTCATCTCCCAGCACCCTCTTTTACAGACGTTATCTGATATTAAGCATTTTATAGGCCTAGGCTGCCTATGAAAAGGCTTAGGCCTAAGGTTGGAAAACTATGACCAATGATCACCAAATTTATCTCATACTGTGCAACCGGAAAGTTTTCAGACCCCATGTTTTCCTCATTTTGTTATGTTTCAGACTCATCTCAAAATGGATTCAATTCATTTTTTCTCATTAATCTACACACAATACTCCAACACTCCACAAAAAAACAGTTTTTTGGAGTGCTTTGTAAGTTTATAAAAAATAAAAGACTGAAATATTCCATTTACATAAGTATTCAGACCCTTTGTTATAACGCTTGCAATTGAGCTCTGGTGCATCCTACTTCTAGCAATGGTTGAGATGTGTCTACTTCATTGGAGTCCACCTGTGCCTAAAGAGAGGCACACATCCCTTATATGGTCTCACAATTGATGGTGTATGTGAGAGTGAAAACTAAGCCACGAGGTGCAGAGAATAGTCTGTAGACCTGCGAGACAGGGTTGTGTGAAGACACAGATCTGGCAAAGGATACAAGAACATTTCTGCAGCATTGTAAGTGCCCAAGAGCACAGTAGCCTCCATCATTCTCAAATTGAAAAGTTTGGAACACCCAACAGTCTTCCTAGATCTGGCCGCTCAGCCAAACTGAGTAATCCAAGACGGATGGCCTTGGTCAGACAGGTAACCAAAGAAAAAGGCTTTTTGCTTTTTGGTGGAGTGTTGTGTGTAGATTGATGAGAAAGAAAAATGGAATCCATTTTAAGATGAATCTGAAAGATAACAAAATGTGGAAAACTTTGTGGAAAGGGTCTGAAAACTTTCCAGTTGCACATATTGCTCCTCATAAGCACATAAAACTGTTAAAAAAATCGAACCCAATGTCCAATTATTATGGACGTTACCTGACATTAAGCATCAAGGCCTAGGCTATATTGAAAGGAAAAAGCATGTGGTTTAATGTAGGCCTACCTAAACAACGATCACCAAATTTCTCTCTCATATTGGTCCTCATAAGCACATAAAACTGTCAAAAAATCGAACCGAAAGTCCAATTATTATGGACATAACCTGACATTAAGCATTTTATAGGCCTATGCACTGCTATATGAAAAGGCTTAACGTATAGCGTAAGGTCGGAAAACTATGACCAATGATCACCCAATTTAAATGTATGTAAAAGTAGATTAGTAGAGTAGAATTTAAGTAGACAGGCGGAGCCGGGCTAGCGGCACAGATAACATTGAGCTAATGGTAAGTTGGGGACAAACAAAAAATATGTTTTAAAGTCTACATTTTGTAGAGCATTACACTAAAGTCTGATTCATTTTCATTTCAACGTTTCTGCATTGGTTTTGAAAGTTTCAACTGGAAATCCTCTAACAGACTGAAATGGTTTAGGCCTATACTTAGGCAATGATTGGATGGTGTTCATTAAAGCAGAGGCGTATCAAGCTTTTTTTAAAGTGTGGGGGTTGTGGGATAGGAAAATGAAGCAATCTGGCCAAATTATAAATAACTCCCTACAGGGACGTTGTAAGTATTTTCTGAGAGGGGTGCGGACTGGTGTCTGGGAGTTTCTCTCCCGAAAAAAAATGAGATTCTGATTGCTATACACACCATTTTAATGCAGTTTGGGTGGGACAGAAGAAGCAGCGCCTATGTGTGGCTCATGTGACATGTAGGCCTACATGATCTACTGTACCTGCTATCACTTCACTATTTGACACTACCCTACATGGAGACATATCTCATGTTATAAATCAAGAAATCATTTCAGAAATTATGTTTTGTGCATGTGGGTTAGCAGGCTACAATAAATTGCCTCACAGACAGCACTTCAGCTGTGCCTACTGGTCGGGGTTCGAACCGGCAACCCTCCGGAGTCTGAAGCGCTAACCAGTAGGCCAGGAATAACTGTTCCATACGGTCTCGCAGATTCCTTCAAACACGCCGGTGACTATTAGAATACCAATGCATTCTTTGAAGTTGCGCTGCATGCAGTTAAAGGGAATGACAGATGACATGATGTTACGCCCAAAACACACCCATGACTGTTTAAGAAACCTTGGAACGCCCTGTTGCGCCTTCCGCCCGATGTTTGATAATGAAAACATCCCCAATGTGGACTGGACATCCCACTAAATTTAAATAAGCTTTTCGCCAGTGACCACGTGTTTTAGACCACGTGCCAAGATAGTGCCCAAAGTATTACCAGAGGGAAGTTTGTATTTGTAACTCATGTGGTTCAAAAGTTATAGCCGCAACCCTTTTGGGGCAGTGGCAATATTGGATTTGGCCGCCATCCAGGCCCCAAGGGTCGCTGGCTCCGGCGCCCTAGCTAAATCATTTCAGTATGTCTACTGAATTATTTCATATATTGTGCTTTTGACATTACAGTAATAGGCTGTCCTACACGCACGCATTTACACGGTAAAGGTCTCGTTCCTTGGCAGACGCTCAAGTATCGCTCTTTTTTATTATGACAGCTCTCTCTTCCTCGTAAGCCTTGAGGAGAACCTGCTACTCCACCTTTGAAAAGTTTTCACTCATGGTTTCGACTAATAGATGATGATGTCTTTATAAGTTTGCCATGAACGCGCACAACTCTAGGTTAACTAACACGGGGCTGATGGAACTAATTGGAAACCGGTGTTTTGGAACTGACAGCTCGGGTTTAGTGGCCACGGGTTCATACAACCTAGACGTTATGTTTTATCTCAGTGTTTGTTAAACCTCCTTTCTGGAATACCCCCCTGCACAGGCTGTTTAGCCTGTTTTAATTTCTAAGCATCTGTTGTGATTATCTTATCAAATGACACCCATGTTGAAACAGAGAAGAAGATAGGAATGAAATGTGATTGATGAGAACAAATTTCACAAGACAAATTAGAACAAATTCTTCTGGTACAATATATTCTTCCCATGCTTAAATGTTGCATTTTTGACTGTAGATAGTTGTATGATACAGCAGGGGGAAATATTGAACATGTATACTTCCAATGAGACTATCTGCATGAAACTTTCACCAGACATTAGTATTAACTTAGGTAATCCACACATACAGTTATGAGTAAAAAAAATGGAATGACACAGGGGAAAAAGTATTAAACACGCTAAGAAAAAGCAGTACACAAAGGCATTTAGCAGAAAAGAAAACTCTCAATTGGTTTCAGAGAAAGAAAATCAAGGCCCTGACTTAAATCCAATTGAACAGTTTTGGAAGTTAACTAAAGATAAGGATTCACAAGAGGAACCCCTGGAGTATTTAAGAAATTTCAGTATAGGCGTGTTCAATACTTTTTTCCTGTGTCATTACACTTTATTACACATAACTCTACTTATGGACTTTAATGTTTAGATTTTTTTATATGGGTGGATTATCTGAGTTAATACTAGTGATGTAGGACTCGAGACCGATTTCTGCTTTCTCGGACTCGTCTCGGACTCGTTCCTTCAAAGACTCGACTTATGGACTTTAATGTTTAGATTTTTTATATGGGTGGACTAGTGATGTAGGACTCGAGACCCGATTTCTGCTTTCTCGGACTCGTCTGGGGACTCGTTCCTTTTTTATTTCGGTCTCGGACCACAGTGGGAGGAGAAGGACGTAATTTCAGAAAGAAAAACGGTACACAACACATAACATATTAAGACGTTAAGACTGCTCCTCTAAACAATTCCCAATCTAGCTTAGTCTGTAGGCCTAACTGTTGATTATTAACTGGGGTGATATTAAATCATGAATATGAAAACTGATATGTTTTTATGGGCTTGGTCTCGCCTCGGTCCCGACTCCTAAAGGACTCGGTCTCGACTCGGACTTGCTTGGACTCGACTGTATTTGTAAACCAACAGACATGGTCTCGACCCTTCAAAGACTCGGTCTTGACTCGGACTTGGCATAGGCGGTCTCGTCCCCATCACTAGTTAATACTAATATCTGGTGAAAAGTTCATGCAAATAGACTCAGAAGTACACTTACTGACAAAAAAGTTGACGTGTTCAATACTTATTTCACTCGCTGTATGTATTTGGCCTATGTTTCCGTATAGTAGGCTACACCATAGGCTTTCTTGAAAATAAAACACCAAAAATCCTTGATTACTTCCGCTTCAAGGTGCCATGTGTAATGTCCGCCAAAAAATCTATTCATACTCCACATTCTATAAAAGATGGGGGCAGTATATCTCAAGAAAGTGAGTTGGTCTCCTAGGGGTGCAACGGATCAAAAAACTCACGGTTCGGATTGTTCCTCGGATCAGAGTCACGGATCGGATCATTTTTCGGATCAGAAAAAAAAAAAAAAAAAATCGACAAATAAACATAAGTTGTGTCTTTTTGTTTATTAGCAATATAAAATCAACTTAAAGTGCACAATTAATATCTTCTTTTCAACATTATTAATGAAAAACAACTTAAAGTGCAACATAAAAAGGCACATCTCCTTTCTTTAAACATGGACCAATGACCATTAATAAAAAAACAACTTAAAGTGCAACATAAAAAGGCACATCTCCTTTCTTTAAATATGGACCAATGACCATTAATAAAAAACAACTTAAAGTGCAACATAAGAACGCACATCATCTTCCTTGAAACAATAGCTTTATGTGAGTGACATAAAGCCTACGTCCACATCATCAAAGAAGAATTAAAGAAAGAAAACAAAGCATACATGAGCTTATAATTTCAAATTCTTTTTCAAAAAAACAAGGGTGCCTACATTGTCTGGGGAGAGTGTGAACCTCTTTGCAGTCACTATGTCCCCTGCTGTTGAGAACACTCTCTCGGAAGGAACTGAAGAGCCTGGCACAGCGAGATAGCATCTTGCCATCTTAGCAATATGAGAGTATTTACACTCATTGCTTTTCCACCATGTCAGTGGAGCACCATCCACTGCAATGCAGCTTCCTGCCAGGTAGAATGCCACCTCCTCTTTGATGATGTCAGCAGGAGTCTTGCTGTCCATGTCTTTGCTGGCAAAGGTCTCTCCAAAAAGCTCTGCCATCGCCGACTTCTTTTGTGGAGGAGATGTGTCCAAGTTTGCTCCTATTGGCTCTGCAGCTTGACCCTGCAGAAAAGAATAGATGATTAATTAAACCAATTATTTATTTTCATGTTTCATAGACATGAAAAATGTGGCAATAACATTTAATGAATGCCATTATTACTGAAAATAAAAAATGTATGTAGATTTAAATTGATCATTTTTAAATAATATTTTTTTTTGTATGTAGAGATGTAACAGTTTTAAGGGGTTTAAGCACCTGGAGGACCTCCTCTGCCACTCTCACATCATCATCAGAGAGGGTTATGATGTCTTTGACATTTTTCTTTAGGGTCTTGTCGGTCAATGCAGAGTATATAGCTGCCTGCTGCTCCAGATAACGCTCTAACATATCATAAGTGGAATTCCACCTTGTTGGGACATCATGTATGAGCTTATGAGCAGGCGGCTTTAGCATCTCTTGCCTTGTCTCAAACACATGAGTAGCTGTTGTGCTTCTGTGGAAGTAGGAAACCACCTTCCTGATCCTCTCAAGGAGACGGTCCATCCTATTGACTGAGATTCCCTTCTCTAATGCCAAATTCACTACATGTGCAAAGCACCCTATCTGTGGGCCCAGTCCTGCCTCATTCACTGCATTTATTTGATTTTTGGCATGATCAGTTGTGACTGGGATATTAGTAGTGGGCCTCTTTATCTTCCATTCCTCCACTGCTTGTGTCAGTACCTGCGCAAGATGACTGCCTGTGTGACTTTCGTAGAGGGGGCGTGTCTGCAGCACCGGACTTCTCATCTCCCAGTCTGCTGTGATGAAGTGAGCTGTTATTGTCACATAGCTCACCGGGTACTAATAGGTAGGCTAATGTGCAAATTGGATTATCGCTTGATGGAAAACAGAACGACTTCGAAGTATCTGGCTCGACACCCAAACTTAAATCAGGTCGGAAGCAGGCCTAGTCATGTCATTTCTCTTTAAACTGTTTGATCTTACTCCACTCTCTTCCATTCAGTAGGCCTAGCCATTGTCACATAGCTCACCGTTCCCCTCGACGTCCACCCGTCTGTTGTGAGTGCAACAGAGGGTGCTACAGATAGTTCATCCACAACTTTTTTCTTCTCCTGCTCATAAAGATCTGGCACAATCTTTTCGCTGAAGTGGGTGCGCGACGGGATGTTGTAACGTGGCTCGAGCACGCTCAGCATGTATTTAAAACCCTCGTTTTGCACAACTGAATATGGCATCATTTCTGCAGCTATAAACACACCGATAGCGTGTGTGATAGCTTTAGCCCGGTCGGATTGTGCAGGAAGGGGCTGTTTAAATGCCGCGGTGATAAGCGGTTGTTGAGCCACTTTCGGTTTCACTCCTGTCAGTGAAACACCGGGGTGATGTCGCTGCAAATGCGTGGCCATGGCAGTTGTGTTTCCACTGTTGTATGGCTTTCTAGTGCCACAGTGCCTACGCACCGTCACGGTTTTATCCACTAACCTCTTTCCTTCATCATTAACTTTGACAGGGAAACCAAAATGCTCCCAAACAGGGGATTTAAATGACGCGGGGCGTTCAAGCTCCTCCGTTCCTCCGCTCGCCATGACCACGCTGTGTGTGGACTGAACATGCGCACAATTGTTTTTTCATAAATCAATCCGCGGATCATGTGTGTGCCGAACCGAAATAATTGATCCGAACGGATCACGGATCAATGACGATCCGTTGCATTACTATGGTCTACCCTAGAGTAACAACCGAGAAACGTGTTTTGCAGTCTGGCTGGCGGTTATGTTGCCCGCATACCGCCTCCCATGGCCGAAACTGGTATTACGACACCTGTCGGGCTGTGGCTAGTAATTTAGCATGCTAATTCAGGTTGATATCTCTGCAGCACTATACCTTGTAATTTTTTAAATGACATCATCGCCCTTATTTATTCTCATTGTTTTGATGCGTGTAGCTCATTTTTTGGATATTTTTACCTCAATTCTTACACATGGCACCTTTCAAACCTTTCTGAAAACACTTCACAGCCACTAACCATCACCATCCTCCGCAACCATGAGGATCTAATGGAAAACAATCTTTCGTCACCTTTTTGCTTCGTATTGTTTCCCAAGTGGCCGGCATCTCTCTGTCAATATTTGATTAATTCTGAAGCTATTTGTAGCTATTGTAACTGTGTAGCCTATGCAACATGACTGTTATAGGCTAACCTACACATACAGTACCACTCTGCCTTGCCTAGCCTACCACTCTGCCTACCACCCCAGTTGTAACAAACGGTGACGTGACATTGTGACGTAGATGCAAAGGCTACTGCTTGCTGGTGCTCCCACTTTTTTTTCCCACCCTCTGTTTCCAATTTAATAAACACCATTTTGCTGGTTTTTCTAATAGGTAGGCTAATGTGCAAATTGGATTATCGCTTGATGGAAAACAGAACGACTTCGAAGTATATGGCTCGACACCCAAACTTAAAGGGAAACTTGGCAGGATTTCCCCCTCTGCTGGAGAAATTGTGCATTATGCTATTTCAAACTGTGGAAAAAGGTAACGATAAAGCACATGGATTTGTTTACAAGCTAGCAAAACGGTTAGCATAAGTTCGGCAGACAATGTGGATGTTACAAGGTAGAAAACACTATTTAAAACGAGTTTCTTGTTTCTCACTTCTCTTTCCGGGACGGTAGTCTCAATGTTGCAAGGTTGGTTTTCCGTCTGGGGACGCTAGGGGCAGCGGGAAAAGTCACCGTTTCCGGAACAGGTCATTTAACCATCCAAATGATTTCTAAATGGGTTTATTACGTTGAAATAGTTGCCAAGTTCCCCTTTAAATCAGGTTGGAAGCCTAGTCATGTCATTTCTCTTTAAACTGTTTGATCTTACTCCACTCTCTTCCATTCAGTAGGCCTAGCCTAAGTGATTACTGAAAAATAGCTTTAGATTAACAAAATAACAGCCTGGTTGGATGTGATATGGTATTTAAAACAGGTCTGGAAAGCTACAGCCATGTTTTCGAGAACTGAATTGCTTGGAAGAGCAGAAGAAGGCTAACCAGTGGGCAGCCGTGGCCCACTGGTTAGCACTCTGGACATGTAACCGGAGGGTTGCCGGTTCGAGCCCCGACCAGTGGGCTGCGGCTGAAGTGCCCTTGAGCAAGGCACCTAACCCCTCACTGCTCCCTGAGCGCTGCCATTGTAGCAGGCAGCTCACTGCGCCGGGATTAGTGTGTGCTTCACCTCACTGTGTGTACACTGTGTGCTGTTTGTGTTTCACTAATTCACCGATTGGGTTAAATGCAGAGACCAAATTTCCCTCACGGGATCAAAAAAGTATATATACATACTTATACTTATACTTAAGAAATGCTACATTATTCTTTGAAAAAGTACTAAGATCAGATGCACAACAATATTGAGATTGTACTAACTATAATATTGTCTGAGGCACTCCATTTAAATGTATTGCTCAACACTGCTATTGGTTTGGCTTTAACCAAATATTGTATTATAACCTAGGCTTGACTCTGCCCACTTGCATCTGACTCGCTCTGCCACTCCCACTTGGGGCCTAAATGTTAAATGGTAATGGCGCCACCTGCTGGTATCAAATATACAAACCAGAAGACATTCTTATGCAGAAAACTTGTGAGCTCTTATCCTCAGCACTTACAAAGTTCAAGAAAAGGTACACTGGACAGAGTGATTGGATGCCTCTCCTTTCAGGAAGAAAATCACCTATATTAAACCTATGAACAATTACACCACTGTCAATAGGCAGTTTTTGCTGCAAACTTTAGAGCTAGTCTATTAAGGAATCATATTAAAACAAAAATTAGAACAGGCATTCACAAAAAGTTTGTTTTAACAATATAAAATAACTGATCATCTTGTTGGTAGACTGAATTTAATGACATGTCTTACATTGCGGCTGAGTTAGCAATTATTGTAGTATTGTAGTTTGTAGTAGTGCATTTAATTTAATTTAATTTCAATGCATTTTATTTTAACAGATTAGAGAATAAAAGTTAAAAAAAAAGACCATTGAAGATTAATTAATTTGTCCATAATATTATTTATTTGCAATTATTTTGAATTATAGAAATGTCTGGTTAAAAATAATTGTAAAATTACATAGATATATATAGTGCTTTGCACATCAGTTCTGAAAAACTGTTTTGCGGGGCAAAGGACCAATAGGGAAGTGTACATTAAATATTGTCTGTCAAGTTCTTCTGCCTGTCCCCGTCCCGCCTGGCCCAGCGTGACAAAACTGTACCGATGACATTCCTCCTTATCAGTCTCATCATCAAGCCTTTGTGTGGAATGAACCATTGCAGGTACAGCAGGTGTCTAGGTCACGCCTATGGGTCAGGGCAATAACACCTTCCCTATAGAAATGCATTTGTCAAGTCGTACCAACACACTTTTGCAGACTAGACTTGGTTTGTACTTCACACACAATCTAGTAATCTAGTAATGTGCTGATCACTAGGGAATATTTTTTTTTCAGTTAAACCCAAACCCCCAATTAGAAAAGTGGAATGTCCAATGTGTGGAACATTTGGAACATGTAGTTAGACCTGTCCTGTGGCTCTCCTGTTACTCTCCTGTGCATTATCAAGTGAACCGGCATCAACCATATCTATATCAGACTTCCTTTCACAATGCTTCTCACGCAAGTCGGTACCAGGGGCTGTATAAGAGCTGTGAGCACAGCACTCAGGCATTCCCCCAGAGTGGTCAGTCGAGATTGCAGGATTACTGTAGCCTGTTCCGGAAAACACACAATGGGTGAGTCTGCCTTAAATACAACAGGGACTTCCTGTGTTTTTTTGTTGTTAAGTACCAGGTTATAAATGCATTTCAAATGTTTTCTTTTTTACTTTAATTCTATTCTATAATTAACTATTCATGCATTATTCATTGATAATGCATTAACCGGGTTTAATCCAATCCAAATCACTGCTTGAATTTGTGCACGGTGCTATGTCTTTATAGCTCATGCCAATTTCACTTTTTTCCTCCTCTTACTGTTTTTTTTATACTAGTTTACTGCTGGTAAAGTGATTTATACATACAATAGTTCACAAGTTAGGATTGTCTGTAGGGCTGTCTTTCTCTTATTTGAGTGTATACTTCATTACTGTTCTAAGGAAAGATAGTTTCTTCAAAAGCAGCATCAGATATCTTCCAAAAAATCACATAATCTCAAATCAGTGTTCTGTGACTGCGCTCTTCTTTGAGGATAATGTTGATGTACCTCTAACTGCTTTGGATACTCTGGAGGGGAATCCAATGCACAGATGTTTCCCATGCACTACTGCTGTTATATCCATGATATAAATCATGAACATTTTCTACTTCATATTGTTATTACACCTATAACAAGATGTCTTTAGCTGCATATCTATTTAAATCATGCTAATCATGTCTATCAAAACTGCAAAAATAGTGGCATTGTTACATGTGCACTAGAATTTATCCATAGAATAGACAAGTTGTTTACATAAATCCTCTATCTGTGCTCGACACGCTCTCATCCAATGTAAAGTGGTACATCGTGTATATTACACTAAAGTTAGATTGGCCAGAATGTATGATGGAGTAACTGCGACTTGTGATAGATGCAAGCAGTCTACGGCGAACCTCGTCCATATGTTTTGGAACTGCCCCTCTTAATACAGTTACTGGTCAGACATTTTTGCCACTTTGTCAGAAGTACTGGGTGAAAATCTTGAACCCAATGCACTTACTGCGCTATTTGGTATCCCCCCTTCCTTGAAGACACATATTCTATGGCTTCTTTTGCAAAATCTAAGAAAGATGTTCTTGCTTTTGCCACCCTACTGGCGAGACGACTGATTGTTTTGAACTGGAAATCATCTATACCACCTTCACACACCCGTTGGATTAGGGACATCCTTTACTTTCTCAAACTAGAAAAAATCAGAATGTCAATTACAGGTAGAAGTGATATGTTTATGAATCTTTGGGGACCATTCCTTGAGTATGTCAACAAGTCTGATGTCTCACTTATTCCAGACTCCAACACCTGAAGGAGACATACTGAGCGTGTTTAATATGCTATATTTGTCTGTGGCTATGTATATGAAGTTGTTTAGCTATTAGTTATATCTTGTATTTAGCATTTTCTGTCTGATGTGTAGGTTTTTGTTTGTCTATGTCTGTTTGTTCTTTTGTATGTTTGGGGGTTGATTGTTCTTCAAAAAAAAAGAAAACTGTACATGAATGTGAAACATTGTTTGAGATCACTTTGCTTAATAAACAAAGTTTGGAAAAAAAAGGAAAAAAAAAAGAATAGACAAGTTGTTGTTTTTTTTGTTTTTGCCCCCCCCCCTTTCTTTTGCCGTACTCACACTGTTCCTATGTGTGTGTATTACAGCTGCCAAGACTGTCTTGATAGTTTATGCACATCAGAGCCCCACTTCGTTCAACTCCGCTGCTCATAAAGTCGCTGAAGAAGCACTAAAGGAGCAGGGCTGCAAAGTCCTTGTCTCAGACCTGTATGCCATGGACTTCCAGGCCTCTGCAACCAGAAAGGATATCTCAGGTAGACACCATTCTAATTCACTATTGGCTAGATATGTAGGTAGGTAGCACACTATACTGAGATTACATAATTTGAATCTCTTGTTAAAATGTATGCTATCTGATACTGAGCCAGGTGATCTGAAGGAACCAGAGAACTTCAAGTATGGAGACGAAGCGATGGCTGCTTGGCAGGAGGGTCGACTCTCTAAAGACATTACAGAAGAGCAACACAAGGTGGAAGAGGCAGAGTTGATCATCTTTCAGGTTTGCTCTCTCTCTCTTGCTTTTTCAGGTGCATATATTGGTATCTACACTAAAAGTACAACACTATAGCAGTAGTTATTTGACCTGTCTACTGATTCCATGTGTCTTCACAGTTTCCTCTCTATTGGTTCAGTGTCCCTGCCATCATGAAAGGTTGGATGGACAGAGTTTTGTCACAAGGATTTGCCTTTTCACTCCAATACATGTACGACAATGGCATTTTTAAGGTACTTGTTGTGAAAGTTTTTAGATATTTCAGGTATTTTAGCCCCAGAGGGCAAAGGGGGGTTGATGAGGCCTGTTTGGGCAAGTGAAGTGATACTATCTTTAAAAACTTGATTGCTTGACTGTTTGTCTTATGAAAGTGTGTTCTTGATTTGCAAATGATAAAGATTTACTTTGGACTGCATCTAATACCTGTTGGTGCGATAACATGTTTTTCAAGGACAAGAAGGCTGTGTTGTCTATTACCACCGGGGCCATGGAATCTATGTTTTTCTCTGATGGCATCAGTGGGGACATAAATGTAACACTGTGGCCATTGCAGGTCAGTATTTTATCCAAGTTCCATATTGCTGCAGAAATTCCCCTTTAAACATGATTTACAGTTTCATTAGATCTCTGTAACCAAACGGAAATAAGTTTAAACACATCAGTGGATATTGCCTTAGACTGTGTACTTTAAGTCACCGTGGTCTTAGGACAAAATATGGTAAGACAAAAAAGTCGATAAGGCAACAAAGATAATCTGTAAATGTCATGAAGACACTGAAGCTTTTGCCATAAGTGATGACAGCATAGTTGTGATTGAGGACAATATCTGAAACAATAATATGACAAATTATGGCAGTATATCCACGATATTCTCCAGCCAACAATATAAGTATAAGTATATATAATTTTTTGATCCCGTGAGGGAAATTTGGTCTCTGCATTTATCCCAATCCGTGAATTAGTGAAACACACTCAGCACACAGTGAACACACGGTGAGGTGAAGCACACACTAATCCCGGCGCAGTGAGCTGCCTGCAACAACAGCGGCGCTCAGGGAGTAGTGAGGGGTTAGGTGCCTTGCTCAAGGGCACTTCAGACTACTGGTCGGGGTTCGAACCGGCAACCCTCCGGTTACAAGTCCGAAGCGCTAACCAGTAGGCCACGGCTGCCCCTTAGGCCAATAGGTGTCACCATGACACCTCAGTATTCAGAGATACGTTTTTCTATTACATTATGTGCTTACATGATTGCAAAAGGGTTCTCCAATGTTTTCTTAGCCTTTTAAAATTATATCAGATTAGTAAACAAAATGGTTGCTGATAATGGACAATGATAATGGACAATGGTTGCTGATAATGGGCAATGTAGATATTGCATTAAAGATCAGCCATTTCTTTCTACAGCAGTCGAGAACCCTTTTGCAATTATGTAAGCACATATTGTAATCTGAAAACTGCTGCCCTGATTAAAAAACAATGCAACTGATCTCAGCTGGTATTCTGTCTATAATGGAGTGGAATGGAAATGTCTAAGTAACCCCAAACTTTTGACCGGTAGTGTACTGTATTCTACGTAATGTAAAAGCAAACATTTTGTCAGTCATAGAATATCCATATAGAGTGCAGAATTGTCAATATTTCGAAATACGGTAAATATAAGTTGACGCATATAGTTAGCCTGCTGAGACTACACTAAGTTATAATGTGTATAAACAGAAGGAAAGGAAGATGAAAACCAGATGGATTTCCAGTTTAAGGAATCAGGTGAATAGTCTACACTGCACTATATAACATATACTGTTTATACTGCACCACCTGTCCATACTGTAGATCACATAGCACTTTTTTTTTTTTCTTTTTTTTTTTTTTTTCTGGTTAGACGCAAACTGCATTTCGTTGTCTCTGTATTTGTACTCTTCACAATGACAATAAAGTTGAATCTAATCTAATCTGAATCTATATGACAGCATGACCTAGAATGTTGCATGATATGTGTGTCGTAGGCCTACCTGCCAGATAACCGTAGGCTGTCATGTCTTTGTCTCTATTATATGCTTCCAGAATGGAGTCCTTCACTTCTGTGGATTTCAAGTTCTTCAACCGCAGATCTTCTGGAGCATTGCACATACACCCCCCAACATAAGGACAGTCTTGTTGGATGCTTGGAGAGCAAGACTGAAGGGGATATGGGAAGAGAAACCGCTGTCCTTCGCATCCTGTGCACTCTTCGATCTTAGCTTTCAAGGAGGGTTTCGCCTGACCTCTGAGGCTAAGGAAAAACTTAACGTTGCTCCTTATGGCATCACAACAGGGCAACACATGGGCAAACCACTTCCTCCTAATAACCAGACCAAATCAGAGAATGAGGCTGCAAAAAAAATATCCGATATTCTGACATAATATGACAATTAGACAGGGCATATTTGTAAGCCTAAATAATAACATGAATACAACAAACTATTGATGATTCTCTCACATACACCTATGTGTGTGTGTGTGTGTGTGTGTGTGTGTGTGTGTGTGTGTGTGTGTGTGTGTGTGTGGGCTGTAACGATATGTGTATCGAAACCAAAATCACGACACTCACATCCACGACCCTGTGTCGCGGTGAGAGAAGGCAGTATTGCGACACACCCCTTCCAGTGTTTCCGGTAGCACTTGGCAGCTTAGGCGGCCGCCTAAGCAACACACGTCTCCGGTACGTTGTCCAAAAAAACAAAACAACAGAATTTCATAGCTCTAGTAGCTTTCACTGTAGAGCTATGTGTGCAACCTTACCATATAGAAGTACCTTAAACCCCCTCTCCTTGCCCTACTCTCTCTCTCTCTCTCTCAGGCTCAAGATGTGAAATTAGCACAAATACATTAGGGAAACCAGATGCAAACACCATACTCATAAATTGAAGGACAAAAAAACACAAATACCTTACTCTCATATAAAATGTCTTTGTATTTAAATAAAATGTAATACAAACATATTAAAGTTAATTATCTAAGTTGTCTGTCACTGGGCTATGCTGTTCTAAAACAAATTCCATCATGGGGACATTAAAATATAATCAATTGTATTATATTTTTATAAAAATATTTTATTTTGTAGCTGTTACAATAATTTGACCTGCTTTTTTGTCTATTTGTTTATTTTCTCAAGAAACTTGAGGTTGGTATGAAGGAGTGTATTGTGTATGTGAGCAATTTCATCTTCCTGAATCTCAATATTATGATCACAACAGGTCTGGGCAAATTATTAATTAAATTTTCACGTGGGGTAACTTGTTGCAGGGCAACCATAACCGGTTCCATGTCTTCCGATTAGATGATTAATCATCAGATCATCAGATTAATCATTACTTTAAAGTTCTCAAGAAACTTGAGGTTGGTATGAAGGAGTGTATTGTGGATGTGAGCAAACATTGTACACATTGCACATGGTGCAACTTCTTGCAGGGCAACCACATAACCGGTTCCATGTGTTTGAATTGGATAAAGTTCTTATCTTAACTTATCTACCTGAATCTCAGTATTCTGATCACAACTCTGGGCAAATTACAAGTCAGCACCAGTGCTGCATTCATTGTTTTGCACTTTTATAATCGCATCACCAAAAGTAGGTTATTGGTTTTACCAAAAGAATTTGGCACTATTTTTAAACTACAAACCTATAAAGTATTTTAATACAAAATATGATGCCATTTTTTTCCAACTAAATAAAATAAAAATGACAACATACTATTTTGTATTTTACATACATGTATCAGACATACTGCCTATCCCTGGCTGTTGGCTGCAGCAACTCAAGCTAGGTAGTACTGATTGTTTTGTGTTTGTTTTGTGTTTATGTTAGTTTTGATCCAATTTGACAAGTGAAATAAATGTTTGTTTTTTTAAAGCTGTCATAGGCACGATATTTAGGCTACCTCTGTTAAGCCTACACAAAGTTGCGTATTAAGGAGTATTTCCTGATCGGGGAAACCTTTCGTTCTGCAGTTCAATTGTGCCGCAGGCCAATAAAGGCAAGCGTGTTTGCCACTTACATTTCTGACATCTGACACTTCACACTGCTGCAAGTGCATCAAGAAAGGTCCCGCCTTACACCATGTTAATGGCCAATCATAGACAAGGATTTGGGGTGGCACCTGGGGTGGCCAATCGAATCTCAAGGGTGGCCTGTGTCACCCGGCGCCACCCCTCAGCATGCACATTTAATCCAATTAAAACATTCACAATCATGAAAGCTTTCGCATAGAAGACAACTAGCTAAATTGTTATTAGATCCGCTAAGCATCATTAGCACGCAGGGGCGTAGCACAATCCTGATGGGCCCCCATGTCCCCCCCTCATGCATATATTCCAGACTTTTCAAGGGCCCTCTCCCCCTTGGGGCCCGGTAATCAGTCCCATTTTTACCCCCAGTTCAACGCCACTGTTAGCACAAATTTGTTTAAAACTCTTGCATTCAAGTTGACTGATCATCTTAATACCAATGTATTCCAAGACTCAAAAGGGCCTGTCCCAAGGAGAACAAGTATTACCTTGGAACAGTCCAACCAGTAGACCATAATAAGCTAGCCAACACGGCTAGGCCTACTTTATTTACAATATTTCCAGGCTTCAACCAGAGCTGCTGTCAGCTTAAGCTGTAATAATAGTACCTAGGCTATAATCTGCATAATGTGCGCTGTCATGAATATCAGAAATTCAGTATTTTCTAAGTTTATATCAGTTGTTTATATATCAATATAATTCATATTATATAATATAATATTGTATATTATTATATACAATGTATAGGCTATGTATATTTAGTGTTCAAATCAGTCCAATTTATACATGTTTTCAAACATTCTAATCCTCTAGTGTTCCAAATTATTGAAATGTTATTTAATACTGTTACAGCCCTGTGTGTGTGTGTGTGTGTGTGTGTGTGTGTGTGTGTGTGTGTGTGTGTGCGTGTCTTTAAAGTTTATATCGAGTCCCTTTACTATCTAACATTGCATGCAATACCTCTGGTTAAATGAGTAATAAAGGATGAGCAGCATTTGATATCCATTTGTCACAGAACACCTATTTATCCAAATATTGCCATATCATAACATAGTTAGCCTGTACTCACTGCAATTGGTTAGGTGGTGATTGCTGACCACTTGTCGACGATGTTGACTCATTTTGCATAAATGACTGTTTTGGTGAACAGTAATAAATAAAGAGTGGTTTTAGACTACATTTATTGCTTAGATTTAAGCAATCCTTAACCACGTAGTTTTAAGGTTTACATAATGCGTCTGAAGAAACGCTCTCCTACTTTGGGAGAATGGTATGCTCCTATTATGACGTATCATTCTGGGTTGAACTGTATCAAGGAGGCCTGTTTTGCTACCTTGTTTATGTCGACGTTCTTACTTTGTATCGAGTGAAGTAATACTAGCTCTTATTTAGGCCTACGGGAATTTACTTTTTTTATCTGAATATCGCGTCATAGAGGGAAAGCAGCAAAAATGAAATGGATGTTTAAAGAGGATCATTCTCTTGGTGAGCTCTGCACTAATTATTTTATGATTGTTCATATAGGCTACATTTCTGAAATATACGATTTGGGCTGCAGCCTATATAGCCAACATGTTAACAAATCAATCAGAATTTGGATTTGGCAAGCAGTTTACGAGTGGGTTTCTAGACCTTGACAGAACATCTGACTGTTCCTCCGTGAACTCTGGCTAACTGTAATAGCATTCGGCCAGATAGATAGTTGGGGTTACATTATAATTTTACATAGCGTGCGATTAGCGCCGTGCGCAAATTGATTTTTTTATTAATGGAAACCACCGAAGTAACCTCGGTCAGAAGCCTATAACAAATGTAAGATTATAAAAGTGAGTCTGGTGTTGACAAAACACACGCGTGACGCGAAAGGAACATAACCTTTCAACTCTGATAGCCTAAACGAATGTTGTTTTGCTTGTAAGAGCACTCAGTTTTGCAGCCCTTATATAGGCTGTCATATCAGTGTAAAGTGTAATAGCATAGGCCTAATTTAAAATGTCAGTCGACTCCAGTTTTCTACTTCGAGTTCACCCAGAGGTTGAAATAAAAATGAAAACGATAGCAGCACTGTGTTTAAACTAGTTACTTTCGATTTGATAATGTCACCATGTTTTGACTGCACGTAATCTTCTATATTTTGGAGGTCATTCCTCAAGTAGGCACAGGCCTTCAACTAACGCTTAAGTCTTATGATCATCCCATCCCATAAACAGTTTCTCAACTTTTAAAACGCTAAGTCATCATGTTGGCAACAACTTGCTACAGGCCTATCACATTGCCCTGCAACAACAAACCTCAGTTTGGTTTGTCAGGCTAATCATCCGTGTAGTATGCCTTAGAGCTGCAGAGGAAGAGGTATGCCACTATAGTGGTGTTTAGTTTTAAGTTTTGTTATTTTAGAGTCTGTCTTAAGTTTGATTAACTGGTTCTATCAGTTGTATTAGCTTTGGCCATATTCATACTGTCAATTCTGATCAAATACACAAGACCCTACTCAGACCTGGAGTCGTGATACAATAACAAGTCAGCACTACTTTTAGTTCAGATGTGCGTTTTCCCACAGGACCAGGTCTCTTATAACCTGCTGCCATTACTCTCTGTCTTTCCACAGAACATCGATGTGTAGAGTCAGCCAAAATTCGCAACAAATACCCAGACAGGGTTCCAGTGAGTATTAGACCTACCCATTCTGGTACAAATGATTTGTTCTTGTATCTCCTCCGCCATTTTGTGTGTTAAATGTCCCGTACCCTGTTTTTCAGGTAATAGTCGAAAAAGTATCAGGATCACAAATAGTGGATATTGATAAACGGAAGTACCTGGTTCCCTCGGACATCACCGTGGCTCAATTCATGTGGATCATTCGAAAACGAATCCAGCTGCCATCAGAAAAAGCCATTTTCCTGTTTGTTGACAAGACGGTGCCTCAGTCCAGGTCAGACCTCAGTCTACACCAAAATAGCTAAAATAAAAGTTTGCTTGAAATTGTTGATAAGTATGAAATCATTTGACAATCTATGTTGTGTTTTCTTTCAGCATAACAATGGGACAGCTGTACGAGAAGGAGAAAGACGAGGATGGTTTTTTATACGTGGCTTATAGCGGCGAGAACACTTTTGGCTTTTAAAACACCTTGACTACTCCTACAGACTCCCCCATCACCCCTTTCTCCAACTCAATAATGATAAGCAAATGTGTTATGCGAAAAGGATGACACAATGGTGACCATAAAGATAGAGAATGTGGATGCACCAGTTATTGCTGCCTCGTTTGTGTGTTTTGAATTTGTGCACATTGACATTCTGTTATGTAGAGGTTTGAAAGAAGAGTTGTTTGTGTGTGTAAATAATTTGTATTTTTGGTTGGAAGTGCTTTTTATGTCTCATCAATGATGTAAAAATATTTTGTTTGATATTTCGTGGTCTTCATTTACTATAATATTTAACAACAAAATATTTTATCTATAATGAATATATATATATATATATATCCAACCAATAAAGATCTGTCAGATTATGTTCATCTATTGCTGTGGTCAGACTTCTGAACTGGAAATAACTACTCTTAGCAGCACCGGTAAACATAAAGGTGCATTTAAAAATTTAGAATATCATGGAAAAGTGAAAAGTAAAACTTTCATAATCTAGATCCATTACACACAAAGTGAAATATTTCAAGCCTTTTTTGTTTTCATTTTGATCATTCTAATCTTAATTATGGTTTACAGCTCATGGAAATCAAAAATTCAGTATCTCGGAATATTAGAATAACATATTTAAAACAGAGATGTCGACCTGAGAAGAGCTCTAATCAGGTAATTGTGTCAAAACAATTTCTTAAGCCTTTAATCTCTCAGTCTGGGCAGGGCAATTGACTTTTCCCATGATATTCAAATTGTTTGAGATGCACCTGTAAGAGAACAGTTCCCTTCAAAGTGCAGAGTATCTGTTGTGTTGTTATGGGTAGCCCTTCTTTAAAATGTAGCCTACACCTAATGTGAACTAGAATCTTTATCCATCAAACACAGGGAGAAGGATTTTTTCTTGGTGTAGCTAAAAAACGAGGTGCAGTATAGGCCTAGTTATTAAAAGATCAAATGAAGAATAAATAAATAAATAAATAAAATTCACTGACATTGAACACAAGCAGACAACAGGTAAGTGCATGCTAATGCAACAATTAAGATCAAGATAAATCACTCATAGGCCTATAGGTTGCAGCAACAACTAACTGTGCAGAAATTAAAAATATACGTCTACTTAAATATGTTTAAGTAATAATCAGGGTTCCCACTCTAAATCAAATGTAAAATTCCATGACTGAATTTCCATGACTTACTATATAATGAATGGTACAATATACCGACCAATGATTGCAGAGCAACCGCATATAGCGTTCAAGAATCATGAATAAATGGGCATTGAATAAACAAAGTTGGGCTACTGAAGCAAGCAGTAAAGCTAATGACCAGATGTACACCAATTTTGTGTGGAAATATATGGGTCATTCCCATAGGATGGCCCGCCAGGCTAATGACCCGTGGGAACCCTGAATAATATAAAAGTGCAAAAAGCTGCCAGGTCTGAGTGATGAATGTTAATTTAAGGTGTTACTGATCCTGACCCTTGTGGCCTGAGGGCAGAAACTCCTTCTCAGTCTCAGTCCTGTTTCCTGAAGAAAGGAAAGGAGAAGTGGATTTTAAAGATTTTCCTGATTGATGGCCATCTCAACAGACTCATTTCTGTCACATGTATCTGTGACGAAAAATAGAATCATGTGATGTTGTCAGAATCAGACTTCATGATCTGATTCACAGTGCAAGTAATTGAAATATGATAGGCTTTTCAGCTACTCTGTTTACGGACAGATAAGTGGCTTTGTGAGGTAGGCTATTAAAGTAGGCTAGTCTTTGAATGAAACGGGGCCGCCGGCAAATATATTTTAAAACATGAATTAGGCCTTTAAGGTCTGTGTGTCGGTGAAATTGAGCGTGCATACGCAGCAAACGTTTCTGCGCAATAGGTCATTTTGCTGCGCCGGGCCGCACTACGCGTCACTTTCCAACAACGTATTCCCGTATTCGGATGCCTACCGCCTACCATAGACGCCTATCGTAAATGTACCGTTAGCTGCCAAATATTCAGCGGATCCATCCACCGGAAGTCTAACCACCATTTGTACAGAAGACCAGGCAATAGTAATGGGACACTATGAATGAACACACACATCGAGTCGCTCATTCTCGAGAACGCTGCATAGTAAGTAATTGCTTTCTTCTACATGGGCGTTATAAACATTGATTCCAACCTATTTTGGTTAGTTTTACAACCTGATACTCACGTCATATACGAGAGCATTGGCTACTTCAATTGTTGCTTAGACAGGAGCCTTCATTCGAGCAGACGTTCCTTATTGTTCACCTAAATCTCCAACTAATTTAATTAATCCTGTATTTAATGGAATTTGGAACTTGTTACATAGGGACTAAATCATGTAAATGCAGTGTCGACCTACACAGGCAGCGTTGTCAAAGGGCTATAGCCTACTCTTTGATGTTGCTGGCTAGCTGTTTGGCAATTTGAAATTCTGCATTGCTTACCTCGCCCTTTTCACATCAACCGCGTGGATCATACACATCATGACATAGACTGTTGCTTGTTTAGGCTCATATGTATGCATAATGAAAACAATGTTGCTTGTAGTGTAAATGCAACAGTTTGTATTCGGTTGCGTGCAGTTATAAACTCTGATACAAATGTAGCCAACGGAGTCGACAAGTGTCACGTTGACATGGATACAGGCCAACTGTATGCTGACCAAATACACCTTGAAAACACGCACGGTTTGAAAATATAAAGCCTCATTTCGGTAGTTCTGGATTTAGAATATTATATTAGTTCAATATAACTATAGGCTAACTATAAGGTGTAGCCTACAGCACACAGTAACATTTTTAGATATTTTTTGTAGATAGATATTTAGATTAGGATTTCTTAATGTGCTAAACAGACTGGCTTGTTGTCATGTCAATGTTTTACATTTACCTCAGATACAAATAATGCCCGACTTTTGCTGTTTTAAGAGACAATCCGATGGACTAATACAACTCCCCCTTTTCAGGTGTGCAGCATCCACTACATGAGCTGTTGATGTTGCAATGGTGCTGGACCTAGGTGATAATTGCATGGAGCAGACAGAGGGCATGGGTGCAGTCAGGAACAGCACCGATGGGATAGGTCCTGAGGCCCAGTCTGACAGAGCCAAACCCGTCAGGACCCGAGCTAGAACCAGCAGCATCGGCCAGAGGGACCGTCTCTCCCACAATGGGCTGCAGCCCAAGGCTTGCTCCGGTGCGGGCATCTCCACAGACACAGACCACAAGGCCGTTGCCGGGGAAACTGTGGTTCGTCGGGGCACAGGGGAAGTCGCGCAGGCAACGGGTCGGAGAGCTAGTGGGCGGAGGCCCCTGAGTCTGGAAGTCACCCCACAACGGCTGAGGACCAGCCAGACCACTGAGAGGAAGATCCTGCAGCCACCATGGCGGAGTGGAGCCCCCTCTCCACCCATGCGCAGCCTAACAAGCCCCAGCCTGGGGCCAGAGGGGGGCTGGATGCGCCGCAGCGAAAGCACCTGCACCATGAATGCCAGCGTGACCCCGAGGCCCAGCAAGGGGCGCATTCGCTCAGCCACCTCCCTGCCCCATATTGCCAAGCTAGGCAGCCTCAAACCAATTCCCCCAGCCCCCTCACCCAGGGTGCCCTGTCTGCTGGTGGCCCTGCGGCCGATCAATCTGGAGCAGGAGCGCCAGACTTTTTTTGAGTCAGACTACCAGTACGAGCCTCAGTTTGAGTATGTTTCACCAGAACCAGTGAGCGTCCTGGAAAAGTACAAGGAAGGTTCTGGTCTTTTCCTTTCCCAGGTGCGTTGCATCGAATATCAACATGATAATTAACTAAAGGGCTAAACAGGAGAAGAGAACAAAAAAAAATGTAGTGCATGTGTCCTTGTTTGAGGAGAAAAAATGCGGTGATTATTAATCAGGTGATTTTTATAATTAACTGTCCTTCTATTACAGGCTATAGGCATCATGGAATGTGTTCTGAGGAAGTTTGGCACATATGAGAACTTTGAAGAAATCACAGGGGGAAGTGTGCTTCCTAAAAGCCGCGTGTGGGCATCGGCACGCAAATACTTGCAAAAGGAGGGCTGTGTGGGAGAGGTGGATGTTTGTTTTTGTTTGTATTTTTGCGTTTAGATGTTTCTTTTTGTAGTTTTCTCCTGTGACCTTAGTTGTTCTGTGTCCATCTAGGTGGTGGTGTGCCTCTCTGATGAGCTGCTGTCCCAAGCAGTGATGATGGTGGAGCGCTGTCGACCAACACTGACCATCAACCTGCAGGGAGCTCGTCAGCATTGGCTAGAGGGAATGCTCAGGCATGAGATTGGTATGCTACGGCCTATGGTCAAAAATTACTTTATGTCAGTAATAACAGGGTAATTATTCAACTATTTCATTGTTGGCCATCGCCATGCCACCAGAACCTGGCCAGAGGCCCTTTCCGAAACTAGTGATTTCGGCCACTCTCTAGCCCCTTGCACTCTGTTTGCGCATTCAGGAGGAGGCTTATTATTAAGGGCTATCCAAAACTAATTACTGTTAAGTGGTAGAATGTTATAAACCCTCCAATGCCGAGTGAACACCAAGGGTGACTTGTCGAGGGTCAATTGTGTCAATTAATGTGGCATGTCATGGAGGATGTTTTATACCCTGAGTACCCCTGTAAACAAATCCATGGTTCCGTTACAACCTGTTTCCGCTAGGGAGAGTGAAGTTCGTCCCAAAACTGAGTGCGATATTATACCCTACGAGCTAATCAAGGGAGCTTGATTTAGCTGTGAGGGTGATTCCCACCCTAGTGCACTCTGTAAGGGGGAGTGGGTAGGTACTAGTTTCGGAAAGGCCCATACTCTTGCAATATAGAATACATAGAGTATATATCCTCATAGAGAATATTGCAAGAAGACCATGTCAAATGTATTATTGTAGTTTTCATTGGTAAACCAATATAACTCACCCAGTCTTAAGGCAAAAAAAGAAATGGTGACAAGGCATTATTTGAAAGGGATCATCAATTGCAGTTCCTCAGATTCATTAAGGGGGAAATGTAGTGAAGTTCTATACTGTTACATAGTAATACCCAGTGTGAATTTCTCCAAATATGGATCTCAGTCCCTGTGAATGCTTACTAGTAGACGGGATATGTTTGAGCTTTATCCCCCTTAATCTGCTTAAGCCATCCTTTAATGCCAGAAAAGTTATTGCAGTAAATTAGTGTGGTATATATCCCCAGGTCTTTGTGCCATTCAGAGTATTGGTCTGTTGGAGGTGTTAAGATGGGTTCACTTCTAGGTCTTATTTATGCTTGGTACAATACGGATTATCTTTGTTAGGCACTCACTACTTGCGAGGTGTGAACAACAATCTCCAGCCTTGGAGTAGCGCCGCGGGCAGGAAGAAGTTTGGCCTGAAGCCTGCCAACCCCACCGAGGAGGGCCTTGCCAGTTTACACAGCGTGTTGCTAAGGAAACAGCCCTACCTGTGGCGTGCCGCTCTGCTTTACTACACGGTGCACCACGCTGCCAACATGAGCTTCAGTCAGCTCTTCAGCCACATAGCCCGCTTCGTCCAGAACCCCGCAGTGCGCTGGGAGTACTGCCTCCGTGCCAAGAGGGGACAAACTGATACCTCCAAACCAGGTCTGTGAACATGCCGTATGTTAGGTTAGCATCCAGTTCATTTGCAAATAAGCAACATGTGATTTAGTGAATATACCATTAGTGATTACAGGAATTGAAGCCATACCTTGTTTAAATGAACTGAGCCATTTAAAAATAGTTTACCCAGATGAAAGGTCAATTTAAGTCTTAACATGTGTTTTTGGTTTGTACAGGCTGCTTCAGTAAGGATCAGGTATATCTTGATGGAATCCTCAGGATTTTGCGACACAGGAGAAACATCGATTTCAAGATGTTGACCTCTCTTGGCAAGGTCAGGTCCTCTGTGAATTACGGTATCCTGACGGTACTATGCTGGCCTTGATATGGTTGCTGATGCTTTTTTAAATGTCTTCACAGGTATCTTATGAGGACGTGGAGAGGCTCCGACATATGGCGGTCCTCCACAGGACCAGAATTCCTCACTTTATGCAGGATGAGGTGCGGTACCTTCAACACCTCGACTACATTGTTGAAGTCAACGAGCTGGATGATGCAGAGCTCCAAAATCTCGTACCTTAGGTCTTTTTCCAAGGCCTCAGAACCATGGACTGTTGGTGATGACAGGGGCCAAGGTTTTTACAGAGGACCAGGATGCCTGGAACGGGGCCATTGACAAATATCTACATCTTCACTATACACATACTATGATATCATAGATGTCATCAGAAGTAGCCTATTGGTTTCTGACTTACAGAGACCTACATGGCATAATCATATACCACTATATTATCATGTTTACCAACACTGTTGCAAGAAAAAGTTTCTAAAACCTTTACAATTACCTATCCTACTGTGTTCTTAATCAGACTGTTTATTACTGCATTTTAAATGAAAGATATATCATGGATAAAATCCTGGTGTGTCCAAAGGGTCCAGAAACTTTTTCTTACAATGATAATCCTAAACTCTCTTTAGGGTCATATCATTATCATATTACAAAGATAGTATTCCATAGCCAATCCATTTACTATAATTATGAGGGAACTATGATTAGCCTTACTTACGATAAATGCACAACCTACTGGGCAAAGCCATCAGCAGTTTTTATAATTGTCCATTTCTTAGATATTCCATATATCTAAATGGCACATAATAACAATGGAGTAAATTTAAGAACAAGTGTAGAGAACACAATGCAAGTTATGTCCTCTATGAATTATTCAATTTGATTTTAAATGAGAATTCTTGGGGCCCATAACTCAAAAGGAGTTAGAATCATATCACTACCGTTAAGTCACATATCAACTGGTGGCCTTGTATTTGGGTCAGTATACATCTTGTGTTGTATGAAAGCATGCCAATGTTGAACTAACATTAGTAATCATTCATCTGTCAGATGGACCTTGTGCATATCTAAAGCAAGTTGGTATAAAAAAAAAAAGTGACTGAGCACACCCTTCGCTCAACTCCTTTTCATGTACTCTCAAAGGCACTGCATTTAATGTATCTCCTAAAATGCCTGCCACAATATTGCTACTGCTTTGTCAACATTTCAAGATCACTCATGTTCTACATATTTATGCAACTATTTATTTTATATTTATTTTCCGTGTGTACTTTGAAAACGAATGTTACTGGTATTAGCTTTATATCTCCATTTTGAAGGAGTACATTGTTTCAAGCCTTAGTATTGTGAACAGCAGTAAAGGGCACCAAGGATGACTCATGACTAAAATTTAAATTTATTTTGCCACATATAAAAGACGTGGCAGATGTTATCAAGATTGTCTCAAACACCAACAAGTGCCATTGACTTGTGTCTCCTCGTGATATTTACAGTATACTGTAGCAGCAGCTGTACAGGGCAGCCTTTTATATGTATTGTACACTCAGTACAGTGTTCTGACCTCTTTCAAGGCATTAGATTTTACTTGATTCTGACTGTGCCGTGCACACCTATCTAGTATGCTGAAAGATAATCGAGAAAAAAAAAAAAAACGGGACCGTTTACTTCTCAAGAGCAACCTTGGTGGACTTTAACATTGGCATATACATGTACGTAGGTTGACTGTGACTCATCCAAGCAAGCCTGTTACTGCTGCAGCTAGGTGCAAAAACAGCTAAAAAAGCAAGTGCTTTCCATAGCTCCCTCATGGCTGTGATTTTGTTTTAGCTTATTTGTTTTTTGTAGTACCTGTTTGTAAATTGAAGCGTACTGGGCTCAGGGGTAGAGAGCAAAATATCGTGTCGTGTGCCTTAGTAAGGCGCAGGGCTTATTATGTAGTGGCCACATTTGTTTAAGTGCACAGACTTGTAAACACTTCTCTGTACCGTCATGTTACACACTGCACGAATATTGCACATTTTGTGTTTGATGTGATTAAACTGGAAATTCCAGTGTATTTATTAAAATACTACAACCAATTTGTCACCACCAGCCCAGAGTCTCCTCATTCAAAGATGTAACTAGAGTACACTTTCATACACTAGATATTTTGTTTTGGAGACCCAGTAGATTTCAGCCATCACATGTAAACACAATGGAATCTTTCTGGAATTCACTGAAACGGTGCAAGGTATGTTCTCTCATTTCACCAGACTCTCATCACACATGTATTTGGTATTGAACAACTTTTTTTCCCCAGATTTTATTAGAGCACATTTTCAATTACTAGACCGGCGAACTAAAATGAATGCAACTTGTTTACGTTTGCTGCAACACTCCCACTGGATACCAAACCAATCCGAAACAGCAAGTCAACAAAATAAGAGAATGTGCATGTTCACCTTGCAGTATTTTGCTTTTGTTAAGCTAGTATGTTTTAACAATACAGAAAAACGAGATATTTGACACTAAAAAGAGATAGGTCACATTCTCAGACTTTTAGGCAAAGGTAGAAATTGTTAATGCACACTTGCAAGACAAAATTAAACCACTGCAAGGTAGACATGTTTTTGGAGCCAAAAACAAGGTTTTACAAGGTTTCTTTCCCCTGGTAACATGATTACCATATAAATACATAGTTATAGACATTTCATCAATAGTGTGACAAACATTACATAATGCACTTTAATATACTTCTTAAACATCATATATATGCAATGTCATTTTGGAGGCTTCTGTTGCTGTATAAATAATGGCATCCCTGCACTATAGTAATGTAATGAGGACATACATACAACAAATAAAATAAAATTTATTTATTCTCATTGATAGTAATTCTCAATCCAACCATAGCAGAAAAAAAAAAATTCTCCATGCCACTCAACACTACAGCTTCGGATTCTGACCTCATATCAGCAGGCGAGAACCCCGTCCAGCAAAAACCCCATTGGCACTGCTAGGACCGATCCCTCTTGAGATACGCAGACCCAATGCAAGGGGGGAAAGAGCAGGCATTCTTTCCTCCGGTGTCTGTCAAGCTTATTTTAAAACTGGGAGGGAGGGGGGAGGAAACAAAAGAGGGATGGGGTTCAGTGTGTTCTTTTACAAAACGCTTTTTTTCTTCTTCTCTTCTTTCTCTCTAACTAAAAATAAAAAGGAGTGGTTGGAGAAGGAGGGGGAACTACTGTTGGTTGTACTGTTCCTGTTGGGGGTCTAGAGCAGCGGGTAAACAGTGTGGGTTTGTTTGTGTGTGTGTGTGTGTGTGTGTGTGTGTGTGTAGAAGAGACGATTTGCCAGTGTATGCACATGTATTTTTGTGTGTCTTTGTTCGTTCTGTACATGTCCGAGTGCTGGATGACATTTTTGTTTTTTGTTTTTTTTGTTCCAGTAAAACTGTCCTCCTGAGGGGCAGAGAACTCTGCCACCAAAAAAGTTTCAAGAGTTGAGGTAAAAACAAAAAAAGACGAAAAAAGAATCATAATAAACTGGGGTGTTTCCTGGGAAGAGAAAAGGAAGAGATATGCCAAACCATCTGGTGAGTATTGAAAACTAATACACAGCAAGAGAAAATAGAGAAAGAGAGAAACCTGATGAAGCAACAGAAATGGTGATACCTGCTCATCATGTTGCGTTGGAGCCGCTTATTGCAAGAGTGCTGTCTGTGTTGGAGAGAGACTGTCCCTTCAGCACAGGATCTGTTGGGAGAGACCAGAGGTCACAAAGGCTCACACTGCACTACACTAGACTTCACTGAGGTAATGTGGTAAATTAAATACACAGATCATCCACCCATCGATGGATTAATCAATCCATCTCTCATATATATATATATATATATATATATATATATATATATATATATATATATATATATATGAGAAACGCAGACAGGGAACAAAGGACAGACAGGGTTACTATTGGATAGGATGACCGAGTCTTACAGAAGTAAGGGTGCTCCATGGCTTCGGCAGCGGTCAGCCTCTGCTGATGGTCATAGCGCAGAAGCTTGTCCAAAAGGTCGAGGGCCTCTGGGCTTACCAGGTGCTGGTTCTCCGGCTGAACAAACTGCTCCCAGCGCTTACGTGTCTGCCTGCACAAGAGCCACCAAAACGCAACAGAGCAGCGACCCGTTAAGCTTCACCAACCAAAATTGTGAAATGATGCTTAAGGCTCCAAAGAATGTCCTTATACACTAATATATATATATAGTGTGTGTGTATATATATATATATATATATATATATATATATATATATATATATATATATATATATATATATATATATATATATATATATATATATATATATATATATATATATATATATACATATATATATATATATATATATATATATATATATATATATATATATATATATATATATATATATATATACACACACACACACACACACACACTAATTTATACTCATGAGGCTCTTCCCAACAATTCAGCCCAAAGGATACTCACTGGCCCAGTAGGTCCTTGAAACGGGTGTCCAGTTCAATGTGGTACTTTTGCAGGTAGTCATAGAGTTCCTCTGTTCCCAGGACCTTGGCTATACGGACAAGCTGCAAGAACAATGGCCCAGTGAAGCTAAACATGACACATTCCTCACATAACACAAGCCTCTGGGTGTGGAGGCTAAATGCCCCCCCTCAGCTCGTCGGAGATGGCAAAGACAAATACCTGGTCATAGTTATCTTGTCCGTGGAAAAAGGGCTCCTTCTGGAATATCATACTGGCCAGCATGCAGCCCAGGCTCCACATGTCCAGACTGTAGTCGTACATCTGTAAAGAGAAAAGCCAGATAGCACTGGAGTAAGACAACACTGTCAGACAAACGATGCACTTATAATCAAATGGACACAACGACTACATGAATCTAAATGGATCAGCAATTGGCTGGAAGAGAGACACAGATAGAGGCTAGTTCACCTGATAGTCCACCAGCAGCTCTGGTCCCTTGTACGACCTGGATGCCACCCTGACATTGTACTCCTGAGCAGGGTGGTAGAACTCTGCCAGCCCCCAGTCAATGAGACGCAACTGTTGCCAACACACGCACACACACACACAATAAGATGACAGCAAGATGAACATATTGCCACACTAAGCCAGAGCAATAACAATAGGGAACACAGTGAATGTGGCGCCCTGACCATCTGGTATGTCAGGGCATTTTTATGCTTTCTGAGGTTTTCTGAGGAAAAACAATAGTTATGAATAGAATAAAATATAATACATTTGCTAAATAATACAACACAAGAATGAATGAACATGAGAGTGAGGTCATTTCTTGTTTCAGCGGCACTGTTACTGTTTGTAAGTGTTTAAACTGTAAACGGTTTAAGCAGATCAAATACCCAACACAGAGATCTGATACTACATGGGGACAATTGCAATACCAAGGTGTCTCTTCACAGTGGAAATGGGGATATTCTCTTATACGAATTAGCAGACACTAATGATTTTAGAGAAAACACTGGGTACCTTTCTCATTTGGTGGTCTATCATCACATTGTGTGGCTTGACATCCCGATGCATGATCCCCATGCTGTGACAGTAGTCCAGAGCCTGTCAGAACACACACACACACACACACACACACACACACGCACACACACGCTGTGGTCACAATGTGCTGGATTGGATGTAAAAACAAGTGTAGCATTTGAAGTCTTGCAGTCTAATCACCTTGAGCAGCTCATACAGGTAGAAACGTATATCAAAATCTGTTAGCCTCTGGTACAGGTCCTACAAAGACAAAAGGCAATTATTAACCATTAAGAACACTGACTTCTCTGAATTGATTCGATAGATTCGGTCGTCCATTAAAAAAAGCCTTTACCTTAAAATCTGTGTTATTAATGCACTCAAAGACAAGTGCTGGTGTCCTCGACTGTAGAAAGAAGACATACATTTACAAGGGTTGTCATAGATCGCAACTTATCATGCTGCAGTCTCAGTGGTGGCCTCAAATGAGTTAAAACGAATAGAATTGCACGAACAGCTGACTCCACTTACAATGCATTGTGAAATATAACCATTTGCTACTTATTTCAGCTGGGAAGCTTAGGACAGACAATGTGTAAGAGTGCATACCACTGGATCCTTCACTGTGTCCACCAGACGAATTATGTTGGTGCCTCCTTTCAGATTTTCTAGGATTTTGATCTCACGTTTGATCTTCTTCTTCTTCACAGGCTGAGGGTGTTTAAATAGTCAGTTATACACAGGAGGTAATGAGGTAAATGCAGCAGACAGTCAAGAACATGGCCACCCATGTTAATAAGCAGTGATAGCTGCAAACAGTCATTAGGGCTTTACCTTGAGGATTTTGACAACCACCCTTTCATTGCTGTTGACGTTGATGGCTTCAAAAACTTCGCTGTACTTCCCTCTGCCCAGTTTACGTACAAGCTGATAGTCATCCTGGTTGCTGAATGTCACAAGAACAATAAATACATCATATTAACGTCAACAGCATCATCTCACCAGGCAACACCCTGAGGAAAAAAAAACATTAACAAGGCACCTCAATCACATCCAATGGCCTAAATATCAGTATAGGTATATTGGTCCAACAATAAAGCGGTACCAAAACCATATATATATATATATATCTGAGGTCAGGCTCAGTGAGAATTTTTCATCTGGAAATGTCCCAGTGATGCAGCCTGTGGTGTTCAATGAGATATGAGATTAGATTATAGACATGTTTCCTTTAACATATGGTTTTAACCAATAAATCCTCAAATGTTGAAGTTCAAAAGGATCAGCAGGTTTCAGATATAAGAAAAAATATGCCTGACAACTGGGTCTCCCCCTGCTTGTATCTATCCATTAATAAACTTTGCTAGAACTTTCTATGTGAGATGTCAATGAAAGATGTGTGTCTTACTATAGTAGGTCGCAAACAGCATCAGTAACTGAAATGCACAGAATTCAAAATATCACTGTCAGTCAAAATAAATCTGATTTGGGCATATAATCACGCCTTGGTTGCAATTACCCGTGAGGGAAAGGTGCAACTGGCATACCGTTAATTAACGTGATGTTATGTGATGGTGGGTGGTAATCATTTGAGGCGTGGCTGTGGAAAAAGCCTTTGCTGACCACTCGCTGCTGTATGATTGATGGAGAGGGAAGGGGAGTGGGGGAAGCTTCACTTACAGTATTCACTGCTGACAGTATTCAGCCATAGCCCATGTTGTAGGCTTACTGTTTAGCCATCTATTGAGGGAATATAGGATGCATTTTGGCACATCACTAGATGATTATGAATGTCCATGATCCCTATCCGTCAATCACATATAATCCGATTGACATTCTGATTTCAACAAGCCACCAGAGCACTGATGGCATAACCAAAAGACTGAATTCTTACCTCCAGCTTGGGACGTGAGCTTCATAGTCCCAGTACTCTTTGCTCTTCAGCTTGTTGACATCGGCATACACCCGTGCTTTGCTACCGGCCGCTGGACCGGGCATGGCGGGTTTCAACAATCGATCTGTCCGAGACCCCCCTACCGCAAGACTCTTATCTATAAACCGAACAGCAGAACACCTACACTCCGGCGTCCGGACCTTAGCTGCTTCAGAGTAGGAGTTTCTCCTCACGACAAATTTCGTCCGTGGTTGGTGGCTGAACAGTGCTGGCCACCGCAAACTCTCATTAGAGCTAGCAGTGCGGATTGTCAGTACAACGATGAGCGAGTGTCCAAGCTTGCTGAACAGGCTGTTTGGCGGAATATGGAGAGCCAGTTTAAACGACGCGTCGGTGTAAGAGGGAAATAACGTTAATAAGATGAGGTAGAAGTAAAATATATTGTGCAGCAGGGATTCAATTGCGAATAAACTGTTTATCCTGTGAAAAATAATAAATAACTGGAGAATAGCCACAATGTGTGGGCAACGGAGTTATTTTCTGGTTTCCACGTATAACCTATACTAGCTTTACTAGCTAGCTAACTACATTAGTCAGCGACCCGCGATCCAGTGTAGGGGAATGCAAACGGAAGAGACTGGTTTGCGGGCACTGTAGACCTTAGCTAGGAGTCGTAAGGCCCGTTGCAACTAAATTAAAACGAAGCTGTCAAGCTAACTCACCAAAAGCCTAAATAAAATACGATATAATGCAAATCAAATAAACATTAATTACAAAGCATACTGACCGCACATATTGTCCATTGTGGCAGGATCGTCCATTCGCAGACGAGCAATAACGTTAAAACAAAATAGTGTAGAATAGCTTTTCGATCACAGGCTAACGGTAGCTAGCTAACTGGCCCTGTGTTTTAAGGTAATGTTAGCTACGTACAAAGTCTTTCGCACGAAATACACCGATTCACGCCCAAAACACCAATTCCCTAACGGCGTGCTCAACTCTGCCAGGGGAACCCCTGGTATCGCTAAAATGAAGGGGTGTGGGGATCCCCTTATTGGAATCCCCTTCGGTTCATTCTTCAGTGCTACGAGTGTTTGCGGGGACAGCGTTAGCTAGTCAGCTAACTAAATCAGTGAGAGACTGGAACCAATATGTCCATGGAACCAGCAGCCAGCGTCATCAGACAGATTTTTGGTTCCGGGTCTCAAAACGGCGAAATCCGTCGGGTCTACTGACTGATTAATTGAGTTTATAGGTGTACAACGAATTAATATGGACCAAAATAGTATTTACTGCAAAAATAACTAACGTGTCATATGTAGCCTTCTGCAACTGAAAATGAACTCGATGTGAACTTTATTACGAACCAGTCTTGTCACTTTGACACACCCACATTCCGTGACCAAGGCTACGCTACACAATTTTATCACGTCGCAAAACTGCTTTAGCCTACATAGGCTATGTAATACAACAATAATGTTGTATTGCGTTTTGCACTGATGCTGTACAATATGAGTCTGATAATCTGCATATGTCTATTGTTGTAAATGTTAGCAACTAGGCTACTGCTCTAAAAGCAATTCAACACTTCAATTTAACAATCACTGCAAATATGCAAACTCTGTTCTGTTCAGTCTCCGGATGCATCTTAACTAGGCTTTAATTTGCATGTGTCCTCGTTAATGGATAGACATACATTGATTTGGTGTTTCCACGTGATAAATCAGCATATCACAGTTCTTCATCGCATCATTGGTTTTACTGTCAATGATCATTGCTACTGTGTCTAGTGTGTCATTCTGGATCAATAACGTGTAGGCTTTACTAAGATGTATTGCGCATGCTTCATTTTAAGGCCGAGCTGATCGTTTAAGAATTAGGTTAGGCTATCTGTTGAAAACAGACAGTAAAAGAAAGGTTGAACCCCCAATTGTACATTTTCTTTTGGTATATTATCTCCTAATGAAGGAAAGTTAAGGCAACTGGAAGTGAGTAGATATGTCCTCATTCAGCAGGAATCTGTCTAGCCCACACTAAACTGGAATTTGGTAAGGCTTATTATTAACAACAGCTTGTCAAGTAAGCAGAGATCTGGTAACATGTGAGACTCACAATGACCCACAATTTTTGATTGATTTCCAGCCACACTGACAATAATAGCCTCAAACAATTTCACTTATTTAATAAACTTAAATATTAAAAAAGCCTATTCAAATATAGCCTACTGTTTGCTCTGAATAGATAAAGTTTGCTCTGATAAGATAGGCCTTAGTATAGGCTAATCGAATTAAACTGATGTTCAAGCTCAAAGTAGAAGAATTTATATTTACATGAAAAATGTTTTTATTTGTAAGTGCTAAGTACTTGTTGATGGTTACATACAGTATATTGAAGATCACTTATACATTTCACTCACGTTACATGGCTACACAGTTTTCGAGAAAGTTAGAAAAGCTGTAACACGATGTTATGAAATCAAGTACGACCATGCTAGAGATTCCAATACTAGTGTTCGAGTGGCAACGGGTCACATACAATCCTTTGGCTTAAGCTCAGTCCCTAATAACTCAAAGCTCCTTTTACTCACAATCATTTATACATGTTCAGTCAGCTTATGAAAAAAATCTTCTTTTTTTTCTCCTTTTTTAAACACATTACTAGACAGAAACACAAATATTGTCATTATACTCAAAAGAAAATCACAATCATTTCTGAGCAGAGAGACAAGAACTACAGAAACATAAGCACTGTTACAAGTTAAAAAAAAAAGTTTGAGCAGTCGCCCCACTGGTATGCTTGCACACTTCAAGTATGCTTTTTCTATAAGATGCCTCATGAATAGAGGATACTCAGTAACATGTCTAAAGCTGTAAGTAGACCTGCATTTAAAGACTGGTAGGAGGAAGAAACTATAGGGGCGGCAGAGATGATCCATGATGAGCTGAGAGAAAGAGAGAGCGTAAAGTCATGCTTAACATTTTCACATGAGAGAAAAAACAAACATAGAGAGCAGAAATTAAGTTTGCACAGTTCACAGCTGATATAACACAGATACTATGCAAATTCTACCACTGTCTGTGAAAGTTGTTATAACACATCTATTTACAGACATTTTGACAATAACCCAGTTACTGCAGAACAGATGTGCTTATTTTATTCTGTCCTGGTTGGTTTGTCCAAGTGGCTTCAAATTTGCCACAAATAATCCCTTCTCAAAATTCAACAGGTACAAGGTGTCAAACATACCTATATGTGGTCCAATAAGTGAAACAGCAAAAACTGTTGAAGGGACAAACTGCTGAGTCAGTACTAAGTGAGTCAGTACTAAGTATCATATTTAACAATACTTGGTGATGGAATACATTTAAGCACTTCCTTAAGCAACATGAAGAATTTACAGGCATTTTTGGATGAATGTCTTTTGCCTTTAGACTAGTATCAATGATCAGGTGAGGACACCTCTTCATACATGTATTGTACATTCGTGCAAAGATATCCATTGGTTTTGGGGATAGCATCATAGCACTGGATAGGTTACATTAAATAAACGCATCTTCACTTGTATCACAATGAAAGGACACTGATGTCATTGTTCACAGGTAAAAAATAAGTCAACAATATATGATGAATACGATAAAATACATAAGTGCTTTCTGTGTTCATGGCACTTGAAGATTCCTGTGCCCATATGTTCAACCTTCAGAATTTGGATAAGAGGCCAAGAAGTACTGCACATGTCACAGGAGATTACAGATAGTATGGCTGTCACACTGACAGCACAGTATGAGAAATGATTTTCTGCAATTCCAACAAAGTCTTACAGTTTGTGCTTAAGATATTTCCTTTGTGAAGAAACAACCAAAAAGGAGGAGGCAGGCATAAAAGTTGGCCTGTTAGAAGTGCATAAGACAAGAATATCGTATAATGAGGCAGTGTGTGAATACATGGCCGATGTAACACTGTAATTCTAACTATCAAGGAAGTAAAGGTGCTACGTAAGTTTATGGGTTCATTTTTTCGAAGACCAGTGTATGCAGCCGTTACTGTATGCAGGGGGCCACAGGGTAACCCCCACCTTCCGCAGTGTGCTGGACAGTGTGCTCCTGGAGTGCGCACAGGTCTCCGAAGCGCTCGCCACACCACACACATTTGAACTGGGCCTCTCTGGAGTGGACGCTGCCGTGCTTGGCCAGGTGCTCACGCTGCTTGAAGCCCTTGTCGCAGGTCGGGCATTTGAAGGGCTTCTCGCCCGTGTGGACCCGCCTGTGACGCTGCATCTCCGAGGAGTACTTGAAGCGCTTCTCGCAGTCGGAGCACTTGAGCGGCTTTTCGCGGGCCGGGTCGCAGTGGTGCTGCACGAACTCCGAGGACGACACGAAGCGGCGATCGCAGAGCGAGCACTTGAGCGGCTTCTCCGTGCAGTGCGCGTTGTTCTGGTGGCGCTGCAGCGTCGAGGACTTCTTGTAGCCTTTGCCGCACACGTCGCACTTGTAGGGCTTCTCAGACGACGAGGCAGCCGCGCCACACTTGTGCTTCAGCAACTCGCCCGACTGGCTGAAGCCCTTCTGACAGGCGGCGCACTTGAACAGGCTCTCGATGCCGTGCACGTGCTGGTGGTAGAGCAGGTGGGACGGCTGCAGGAAGCCCTTGTCGCAGAGGTTGCACTTGAACGGCCGGTCGGCGGGGTTCTTGTGCGTGCGGCGGTGACGGACCAGGGCGTACTGCTGCTTGAAGCTCATCTGACACTCCTCACACTGAAACGGCCGGTCCTCCGAGTGGGTGCGCTCGTGCTGGCGCAGATCAGACTGGCGCTTGAAGCCCTTGTCACACGAGCTGCAGCGGAACGGGCGGTCCCCGGCAGGCTGGCATTGGTGGTGCAGCAGCTCGGACGACTCCTTGAAGTGCATCTCGCACAGGTTGCACTTGAACAGGTGCTCACCGGAGTGGGAATACATGTGACGCACCAGGTGGGAGCGGTGCTTGAAGGTCTTCTCGCACACGGCACACTTGTAGGGCCGCTCGGAGCTGTGCGTGCGCTGGTGGTGCTGCAGGTGGGAGGCCTGGCTGAAGCTCTTGTCGCAAATGGTGCACTTGAAGGGCTTCTCGCCCGTGTGCACGCGCTCATGGCGTGAAAGTTCAGACAGGTGACGGAAGCTCTTGTGGCACACGGAGCATTTGTAAGGTCGGTGAGGAGTGGAGCCGTCATATGTGGAGGTGGACGATCCTTCACCGGTGTTGGCGGAGGACGAGGAACCGGGGTTCCCTGAGGAGCCTGGGCGGTACGTCTTCTCACAGATGGAGCACTTCATGGGGTTGCTCCCAGTGTGTTCCGTGTGGTGCTGCGCCAGCGAGGTGAGCAGCGAGAACCCCATCTTGCACACGCCACACACAAATGGCTTCTGCTCCACCTGAACACACTGGTGCTCCAGGAGATCGGTAGCCTGCTGGAAGATCTTCATGCACTGGGTGCACTGGAAGGAGCGATCCTGATTCACCATGCACTGGTGCTCGTGCGGGTTGGCCAGGTGCGAGATGTCGTGCCCGCAGGCGCCACACTTGTGGCTGCCCTCGCTGCCCACCTGCAGGGAGGGCTGCTGGGCTGGCACCGGGTGTGGCTGGGAGTGTTGGCTGTGCGGAGGCGGTGCCAGGGTAGGGTCTGGCTGCAGGACTATCCCGTAGACGGCGCTCCCCAGCGGGTTCTCTGCCCCGTGGGGGAGAGTGTGCACCACTGGGGGAGGCACTACAGCGTGCTGCTGCCAGGCCTCCGACATCCTGCCGCTGCGCACGTATGGATTCAGTTTTGAAGATGAGAGAGGTGGACCGTGGATCATGAAAGTTGTCCCTGATGGGGGAGAGTGAGGACCAGGCCACCAGCAGAGCAACCTAAAGTGTGACTGTCCAAGTGCACTGTGGTGTCAAAGCCACCTGTTTTATTTTTGGTACACCAACACCATGTGTAATTAATGTTAGGAACAAGATGTTCCACTAGTGCAGGTTGTGTCCTTCTTTACAGGCAAAACCCCTGTGAGGAAAAGGAAAGGTATAGGCTACTAAAACATGATGTCTAATGTATAGCAAAATGTCTTGTTTATTTTAAAAAATAAAGTGTACAATTGATTAATATTCAACCTGGCAATGGAGTGCTAAATGCACCCGTTTGTATTACAGAAATTGCACATGACCATAAAACCAAGTTTCACTACAGACTGTATGTCCAAATTTGCATGAATAATTAAATCACTGGACTAATTAACGGCAATTTTTTTATTTTTAAGCGGCATGGCAACAATTTGGCAGCTGTTCTTGCCAAACAGTCGAACTAGCCTACCTGGTTCTAAAAGCGGCAACCCTTCATGCTCAGTGGCATATTTTCATCTTAAGACAAACAATAGTGTCACCTTTTCGCCATGCATTCGCTCGAATACGTTTCACGAAGAAACAAATCATAACGTTGGTGTGCTAATGTTAACCAATGTCGAGACAAACCTAGGGTGCTGGCATAACCGCTAAATTTTATTCAAATACAAGACGCTTGTCTGTTTTTGATGTTATTATGTGACCAGGTTACTGAAGCTTGACCAATTAGCCTACAAGTATTAAGATTGGTTTCTCGAAAGCAAACTGATGAGGCGAACTATGGACACAACTGCACTGTATAGCCAAAAAACAGCCATATACGTCATTTTTTTCATTCGCTGCACAGCAAGCTAGATACATTGTTTCGTCAGTTGCAGGAATGTCTAGGTGGATTCAATAAATAGTTATTGTTACGATTGCCTACCTCTATCTCGCCGTTCGATGAACCATGGTAATTCGGTGAAATAGGATGTAAGTGGACAAACACTATTTCTCCGAGGGCTTGCGGCCCTGATGGTGATTCGAATCCGCGGACCTGCCCCCGAACACGGCCACCCTGTATTCAGAATCTCAAAAAAAATAATGCATTGCATTTTAGATACATATCTTCATATCGCAACGTTATATCGCCATGCATTTCTATTGAAATGGCTGTCCACAAATTACTGTACCTTCAAAGACGGGAATACTAAGGAGAATATTGTGCAAGTTTGCAGACGACGAGACGAGAGTCCATTGTGAATGCACTCACCGGAAACAGAACAGTGCCAGTTAACATTCTTGAGATATTAAAATTACAGAACTACAATAGATCACTCGTAAAGATGAAGTAATAAAACAGGATTTTTGTGACATACAGTATTCTGTCATATTAAATGCATCCGTTAGTCATGTCTGTTTCCAATACGTCCCATTTAGGCTACTCCGGTTTTTGTGCAAAAATGATGGATGGAATTAGGGATACGTCTCGTTATTATCAACCACTGTCTTACAGTAGGTAGCCTAATTATCCCAAATAATTATCCTAGATTTGTTCCCCAAATGCACTTGGCTGATTTGCAGGTTGTTTTGCCGCCAAATTCCATTGCATTGGGAACCAGGAGAGAGAACACTAGGCTAGGCTATTGTTATATCAGTTAAGATAACTAATATTAATATATCCTACAGGGCCGACACAACTGTTGGCTATTGATGTGTTAAAACCGTTAAGTAGGTTATCTTACAGAGACTGGATGCATTAAAGTGTCAGCACAGGTCATATGTGACAAATGAGAGACACATTAACTTCAAACATATTTATTAATTTTCCACATAACTTGGAAACAACCTCATAAATCATTGAGTAAGAAAAGGCATGCTTTGGCATGCAATGATTTCACAACATGATGATGTCACTGGGTGAGTAGTATAAAATATACAGTAGCAGTTTTATCATTCAGTAACTCAGATAATTTCAGTCAGGTTCCACTGAGAAACGTAAGCTGGCATTTTTACACTGTTGTCCCTATTGTCGCCTATGTTGCTGGATAGAGAGACAGGCAGAAATTCACACAGAGTAACACCAGAAGAAAACAGGCTTAACAAACATGCTGTAAAAATCTCCTCAGGCTCATCAGATTTAATAAGCCATCTCTAAAGTAAACAGCTTTTTCTAGTTTTATCAGTTCAAATATGTATTGGGATAGAGACAGATCGTTCCATGCCCCAGCCTATGACCTCAGAATGCCACCTAAACAAAGCCTGCTTGCTGGGATGATTTTTCAAGTAAAAAAGGCACTCAGCATTTTCAAAGATGTCTTGCAAACTGTTAAAAGATGCTAACTGTTGAGTAATATATAATATATTTTTTTAAAGCAGTGGTCATAAGATAACAGTCTCAAACTTTACAGAGCGTGAGCCAGAATACTCCACCAGCAATGTTCCGATGTGTGTGTGTGAGAGATGTAGGATGGTGAGGTGGTGAGGTGTGTTTTCAGGGAGACTGGGTATCCAGTGCAAGGATGTGGGGAGGGTGTGTTGGGGCAGGAAGATATAGTGTCCACGGTGCGCCAGTGTTAGCTTTGAAGTGAGTACAACAAAATGTTTTGATGAGCTTGTGCTGACACATCATAATATCGATGATGACCCGGGGATTGTGTTGGGTGTGAACATAATGGATGTGCACTCACCCAAATACAACATACATCTATACATTTTTTTCCCCTTAGCAATGCAGAGTATGACGATGAAGCCCTTTCAGATACAGTAGATCATACTTCTTACACTTAATAAAATTGGTGGTGTTGTTTTGCATGTGGTGTGTGGAGATATGGGGAAGCTATGGGTTCATGTAGTCTTGGCCTGGCTAAACAAAATCCTGTGCTATTTGCCCATGACCAGCTTACATGCGCTACAACGTCTTTGTACAGGGGACCATCTCACTACACTATTCTATCTTGCTGCTCAGCAGGCCTGAATCTCCTCTCAAAATATATTATGAATTTAAATAAATAAATACAAATAAATAAAACATCTCATTAAGAGAGTTAAAAGTTCAAATGAATAAGGTATAGGTCTCATATTTTAAAAACTAAATGTCCGTAGTTATCGCAAAGCTTAAACAATACCTTACATGGGCCTTTATATTGAGCTGAGAGGAAAACAAAGTTAGAATACTAAAACTAATGGAACGGTGACAGAAATACTTAAATACATCAGTGAGGATGTAGCACTTAGCCAATATGAATTTTGTCCAAAAAGTGGACTTAAACTAAAATAATGTGCAATTTATGATGGCAATGCTTATATCATTAATGCAGGCCATACATGATGTTAAATGAAGAAATGGATGAATAAAATGGCGACCCCGATGTTGAGTAAAATCACCATGACCACTAGAATGGAGCTGGAACCCTGCAAACAGAAAAGAGAGCATTTCGTCATTTACTCATGAAGTTCAAACCAACAGTTAACAGAAATTAAGTTGTTCATAAATTAACTGTATTTACATCTATTAGTAGTATTGCAAGTTGACACATTATAGGTCGCTATAACGGGACTATGCATAAACAATTTGGACACATATAGGGTTTTATACAGGACTATGGATAACAATAATACGGATAAAATGTCATATACTGAGTGAAAGGACTTTGTTCTTATACTTACTGAGTTTGATTTGATCAGGTTTAGATGCTCCCCCTCGTGTTCCAGTGTGATGGGGGATGATGTGAGGGGCGGGGAGAGGGTGACGTCCCTGTGCAGCGGCCACTCCTCCAGGTCCACCCCTACATTCAGGCTGTCCAGCATTTGTACCGAGTCCATGGACCCTTCTCTGGCCGAGAGACCCCAGTCTTTGCTTTCATGGTTCCTCAGCCTCAGTCTCTGTGAGTTGTGCCCTTTGGGACCCGCACACTCGTTGCCTGAGCCCAAGTGTTGCTGGGGGAAGGACTCTGGGGGCTGGAGCCTCATCTCCACCCTGTAGTCATCCACCCTCTCCTCGTCTTGCTCCAGCAGGTGGGAGCGGGAGGGGCTCCACTGGGGGGCGGTGTTCTCGGCGGCCCATCCCACGGGGGAGCACTTCCTATCCGGCTCGATGGGCTTGAAGTCAGACAAGGCGGGTTTGCCCACAACGTGATTGGACGTCGGCTGGCTCGGTTTGTGATTGGAGTAGACGTGGTCATGGGGTTTGCGATAGGAGGAGGGTGCATGCTGCTCTCGAGGGTTGTAATTGGAAGGGATGTGATCTTTTGGCTTGTGTTGTGTGGATATGTACTCCTTTGGCTTGTGATTGGAAGAAGCGTGCTCGTGGTTCTTGTGATTGGGCAGACTGTGCCCCAGAGCCTTGTGATTGGAATAGATGTGCACCTGTGGTTTGGAAGAGTCACGCTCACAGGACTTGTGGTTGGAAGAGGAGTTTTCCCACTCCCGATGGTTAGGCGCCGAGTACTGTCTGGAGCGGTGGTTCGACGGTGCATGCTTCCAGGGCTTCTGGTTGGAGGGCTTGTGTTCCCACAACTTCTCGGAGGGGGAGTGCTCGATGGGCTTGTGATTGAAGGAGACGTTCTCCCGTGACTTGTGATTGGCGTTGGTCTGCTCGTGGCCGTTCATGTGACCCAGCTCTGCCTCCTCCAGCAGGGATGGCGTGGTCGAGCGACTGCTCTCCCCCTTGCTCCCCCTCCGGGTGGGATACATGTCGGCCGACCAGCCGTTCCCTCCGCCGCCCCTCAGGTGGTCCACGCCCCCCCTCCCTTCCACCAGGACCTGGATCTCGGCCCCTCCCTGCTCGTCCACGGCGCCCTGGCGCATGAAGCAGGCGTTGCGGGCGCGGTGCGACGGCGGGCTGCAGGGCGGCGACGACGGGCTGCTCAGCACGGGGCTCCGCTCCGGCGTCAGGACGGGAGGCGTGGTGTCCGGCGTGCAGAGCTCCGGGCTGTCCGTGCCGGTCGACATCACCTCTATGTCCTTCTCCTTCCTCTCCTGCCGCTTGCACTCCAGCCCTGCGCACAGAGGCGAATGAGAAGGAGGGATGTTAGGTCAGAAAGCTACAATACAGCTTATGGAGGACAATGGAGACTTATGAGCCAATTAAGCATTACTCTGACACCCATGGGCTGACGTTCTTGAAAGGAAGGAGCTACTCAGTCCCTCAAACCAGAGCTTTGTACACATGATATTACTGACATTCTGTGGATGCATTTAATCAATTTGTAAATCATACATTCAATTACAACTATGTACATGACATGCATTAACATTGCCCCTTTGTAACTTGCCAAATTTCTGCCTTTCTGTGATACACATAAAAATGAACTGACCATTCCCATAGTGATTAAAGGAGGGGGAGAGTTCTTTGGCAATGACCCTGGCTAGACGGCATTCCTCCAGGGCTCTCTGTGCAACACCCTCGGCAGCCTCTGCTTTTCCTCTGGCATGGCTCATTCTGAAAAGACAAAACAATCAACAAATGTTTCAGTGCTATGTACAGAATCTCAAAATCAAGTGAGGAGTTATTATTGTTCTTGTGTGTGTGTGTGTGTGTGTTTGTGTGTGTGTGTACAGAAGCAACAATGTGAATCATGTATCATGACACACTGTATATAGTTTGTGAGGCCTATACCTGGACAGTGCTATTTCAGCCTTCTGCTTGGCGATGTCTGCAGCCTTCTCTGCGGCCTCCACAGCACGGTCCACCTTCTCCCGGATCTTGCTGGCGCGCAGTGGGATGAGGTTCTTCCTCTTGCCACTTACCAGTGCGTTCTGCTTGTACTTCCCCTCCTCCTTCGTGCCGTCGGGGAAGGTGGTGCAGCCATAGCCGTGACGTTTGTTGGCCAGCCACTCCCCTTCGTACCGCAGGCCGTCGGTGCGCCGGCAGACCCCCCAGCCCGTCCGCCAGTCGTTCCTCCACTCGCCGGCATAGATCTCCGTCACCGTGGCGTCCACGCTGTTGCCCAGCTCGACCTCGCCCAGGCTGACGTTGGAGTTGATGTCGGAGGCGGCCGAGCTGACGGTGCTCATGCCGGCCTCGCTGCAGAAGGAGCTCTGCTTGCTCAGCTGGCTGGCCAGGGAGCTCTTGGACTCCGAGCGGCGCAGCTTCAGGCCGCTCAGGATGGACTGACGGAAGCGGCCCTTCCTTTTCCGCTGCCGCTCGGCGTCGCCGTGAGCGGACAGCACGAAGCCGCCGCGCCCAACGGGGCTCCCCGCAGACCTGCCCACCCCACCAGCGCTGCCGTCCTCCTGCGACGGCCCCTCGCTGTGCTCCGAGCGCAGGGAGTTTATGGAGGTGCGCAGAGGGGAGAGAATGACAGCCGCCATGCCGTAAGGCACACTTTGTCGAACTCCGTATCCGTGTCGCATCCCCCCCAGCCACTGGCCTTGGTACGTTCCTAGGAAGGAAAATAGTTTTCAAGAGGGAAAATAAACTGTAGTTAAACAGAAAAACAATTCTCAAAAGCATACCAGATTCAACAAGCATTCAGTTATTGGAGACTGTAGTTGCAGACGTTTCAGCCATTGGTTGTGTTATTAAACTGAAGGTTTTGGATTTTGGGACATTGTATAGCCGTTTTATGGTTGCAAGTTGTTACTCAATTCCAGGGGTATTACTCAATTTCGATCATTTTGTCCCTAGTAAAAGATGTGGACCCAAATTGGTCTAAAAATAGGGACCGGGTTGAAAAATTCTTAAGTTTCCAAAGTCTGTGGCCATAGAAAGTTTTTTTTTTTATTTTGTTTTTACTAAGAATGAAATATAACACATACATTTTTAAATAATCTCGTTAAATTATCTGCCATTTATTGCGTTCTAATTGACTGTTTTCTACGTATTTTAGCAGCATTCCACACACGCAAATGAATGAACACGCACACGCTGTAGCCACTATTGAACAGTTCCGGCATCTAATTATCAAATTGACCCATGAACTGTCCTAGGTCCTGAAATTGAGGGAGGCACGTGGAATCACCATGGGAAGCGCCGATGTGTTGTAGACCTACTAATCGATCAGCGCAGTGATGAATAGGACATCCGAAATAAATAATCGAAATGAGTGCAAGTCTCCCAATTAGGCAAACATATGGGCCGTGGAGTAGAATGTTTTTTGTGGCGTTTTTAAAACACATATTCGCCGTGCGCAAAATCAGTGTTTTGTAGTTAGTATCAGGCGTTTCCTCCAAAATCGAGTTGCGTTTAAGGGGGTTATGAATCAGCACGGCAAAGAAACGAGGACTTGTTTCCGATATCCCACGGCCGGTGCTTCTCTTCATCGGCTAATGTAAAAAACCCTCCTCTCCGACAATAATTATCAAACAACCATGGCAGCACTTAAGTCAGCAAAAGACACATATTGCCACACGACCAATCAGAGCTCAGAACAGCATTCTCTGGTGACACGATGACCTGCCTGCTGTCTCTAGGTTTCCATGGCAATTTACTGTACAGAGGCGTCTTCAGACCAATGCAGAGAAGCCGAGTAAGCTGATATGGTGGAAGGGTAAGATCCATTTTAGTCCAAGTTGGACAGGCATCTTATCACAGTCTCCCTGCATGCAGCACCGTTAGTCATTATATAAGGCCATACATGTAGAAAGCCTTTTGCTGCCAAAAGGTATACCTATAGTAGGCTTATTCATGAACAGACTGCAGTCTTATATAATGGCAAAAAGCAGTTCCAGATGTGTGTAATTCCTGTTGTCACTTTGCCTACAGTGACCCCAACAGTGAACTACAGTGATGCTTGCCTCACATCGATACAGACATTGACATGGCCTAAGGTTATGGGGTCTTTTCAGCGCTAAGCTTGCTCCACCTATGTCTCCCCACTCTGCAGCAATACAAGATCATATAGATGCTACTAAAAGACAGAGATTGAATTAAAGGCATCCCCATCAATTCAGTTTAGTCTGAATGAGGAGAAATGAGCAGAAAAGGTGTTTACTAAGGGGTTCATACTCACCTCCATCAGAGTATGTCTCAGTGCCATATCCATCTTGTAAACCATTGCTCCAGGTCCCCTCATACTTAGCTCCGCTGCTTGTGCTCTCCAGCTGCCCGTAGCGGCCTTTAAATCCTTGTGTCCACTCGCCCCTGTACTCCCACCGGCCTTTGCTCTCCACGCCGATGCCGTGGCGCTTGCCTTGTGCCCATGTGCCTTGGTAACTGTTCCCGCTGGGCCAGGTGTACACCCCCAGGACCTCGAAGCCATGGCTCCAGGCCCCGGCATACTCCCCTTGGCCCTGGGGCCCCGTGCAGACCCCCCGCCCGTGGGCCTTACCCTGTTCCCACCCTCCACAGTACGACCCCCCATCATCAAAGTCAAACCTGCCTCCAGTGGACATGCATGAAACAGGTTTTGGCAAATCCTCAGAATGTCAAGGAAAACAGGTACTAATCAATAAAAGGTAGGTGTGGGGATAATGTGGTCGAGGTGAGATTAATTTTTTGCTCCTTTTCGGGGAAAGGCGTAGCTTTAAAAAAACAAAAACAAAAAAAAAAAAACAATAAAAAATACAAAAAGAAAAAAATATGAAATTAGGAAAGAACTGACTCAGATAAATCTGATGTAGAAAACTTCTCAGAGCATGTTCATTATTGTCGTCTCCTCCTGGCTCCCTGAAAGAGAGGTAGGGCCTACTGTAACAGCGCTGCTGCTTCCGTCATTGGGCCCCTCCACCCGTGGGCACGCTGATCGTGAGCTTCTCGATCCCTCTCCACTCCACAGTCCCTCGGCTCCGCTCCGCTCTCCCTTGCTCTCGTTCTCTTTCTCTCTCGCTCTTCTCCGTTGTTCTCTCTCTCTCTCACTCACTTGCACGCGTTGTGGAGATCTGTAGGCAAACAAGGCCTGTTTTTTTCCACAGCCTGAGATCCACACAGCAGCACTGATATGCTCAATCAGACATTACATCGCCCCCCTCGGCGTGCCGCACCGGCACACAAAAATGGAGAGATACAGGGGAAAGAATTGCACCACACCAGGGGTTTAAAAAATATATATATATTAATAGAGGTAAATTTGTTATGAATATGTAGCATGCAGTGAAAAATAGGATCGGAGGCCAGCTCTGTGTACAAACCTTTACATCCAGGTCTGGAGCAGTGTTCCTTCCCTTGCTTTGCTTTTTTTCTGCCTTCCGCTCTCCTTCCTCTCCAAGCTCCTGCTGCGATATGGAGCTGAAGCCTTTTCCCTTAGAAGATGCTGTGCCGGAGTCACAAATATCACCAATATTCCTCTCTTCAGCCTTTTGTATCTTCCCCTATAGGGTTTTGTATATCCCAATCTTTGTATTTAACCCATATCCATCCTAGCCATATGATGCTCAGTGTCTAGATTCTGCTCAACACAGGACTGTTCCACCCCAGCCAATACCCCTCCCCCACACATGCTGCCTCTTAAAGAGATAGAAACTGAACCACTGGAAGCACAGTTTGTATTTGAGCTCCACTGCGTCCCTGTGGGTATATGCTGCTTTTCCTAATTACGTAGCCTAATTTCTTCTCCTTCCTCTCTGGTTTAAAAAGAAAAAGAGATTGCAAAAATATGAGGGCAGGTATCAGGATTCTTTTGTTTATTTGATGCATTAAATCAGTCATTCTAAGCCCACTTTGGGGATGCATTGCTTTTTTCATTGTGGATTGTTTTTGTATGTAGAATATTGCAATTAGTTTATTGCTTTTCTTTTGTATTTGGAACACATCAAGAGAAAATAGCCTTGCAGTGTTTTCCATAAATCAGTATATTTAGGTTCTGTATTTGTTTTTGATATTTACCCAGATATCATACTTTGTGATATCGTTTTACTTAAGGATTTTTTTTTTTTATTATTATTTCATCTTATTTTAAAAATGGCTCTTCACATGGGTATTGAATGAAATTGTGACCTTTTCCTACTCTTCGTTTCTATAGTCTGACATGTACACCAAAAATATTTGAAACCTTTGAAAAGTAATGCAACATATTCCGCCATGGTCATCTGGCAGCATTGCCAATAGTTGTAGTGAAGGAAGCGAATAAAAGAATTGAGAGGAAATCTATTTCATATAACTTTTATTTGAGGTTTTAGGTTTTATCTTACAAGTCATTGGCTACATTGAACATTGCATGCACAGAACAAAAATGTTAAATGGACCATTCACAGACAAAAGCAAGAAATGGCAATGTATTAATCTGGAATGAATGCCATTTCCTCCTGCACACTGCTGTAAAACGTGTAATACAAGTGCAAGAAATGTCAACTCATTTTGTTTGCAGTGACGGAGGTCTACGTGAGAATGTCGTGAGCCTGATGCTCCACCAACACCGCCATGTTCTTCACATCTCCACACCAGCTCTCCAGACGCTCGTGCATGCCCTTTATCTGCAAATATAACAGCCACATTTACACATCACATCTTGACTCACCATTTACAGTAAAGTCAAGGCCATGCAGACATTGTTGTTTATAGTTATTAGTATTATTATTATTATTATTATTATTATTATTATTATTATTATTATTATTAAGTGTGCTTGCTGAAAGCAGCACACTTATTGTTCTTCTTAAGTTTTCTTATTCCTGTAAGCCCGATTTTTGGCCAGCTCCTGCTCCAAGACTTTTTGAGATATCGCCACCGGTCCAACTCTGGAACGTCTGGCCAGAACCGGAGTAGTGTGGAAATTGAAAATGATGTCACTGACCCTTGTCATTCTTCCGCCATATTGGATTGAATAGAAAGCGAAACTAAAGTTTCACAGGTCACAAATTTGGTCCGAACTTCACGAAACTTATACGCGTGACGTACATGATCCTCACAAAAGTTACAGAAAGGATTTTTGATTTTCAGAAGCGTTTGCCCGTCACAGCCAAACGAAATCGGCGGCGAAGCTCCGAAACAGGAAGTCGTCCATATCTCAGGAACACTGTCACATATCGATACCAAATTTTGTATATTAAATCGGGACTCCAATGTGAGGGTGCATAAAAAAAAAAAAAAAGAAATATTCCAAAAGTTTCCAGCATTTGGCAAACCACCCACCCATATTTGGTAACTGCCACCTTTCACCTTTGCAGTTGCACCTCTATCACAATGCTTTCCAAGTATGCACAATGTCTCTGGGCAGCCCTGCCCACTCATGAAATCCTTGCTCAGCCATGGGATAGTATGGACTTATGAACTGAAATGGCAAGGATAACATTAGCTATTTATTGCTGACGTAGTACAGTTATTTTCACATTGACGGTAATCAAATAACATTTTTCATTATTGTTAAATATCATGATGGGAGAGTTTTATTAAAAATGTTACAAGTATGCAAATGCATGTGTTTACAGGCATTTAGGTTTTACTGTGTTGTTTTGTTGTAAAGACATGCAAGGCATTCTGGGCCGTAATGGTCGGCAGCACTCCATAGGCTACGTATTAATATGAATAGGTGTTTCTGTAAACCTAGGGACAACAAACCGCTATCTCCGTTACAAAAACGAGCTGGTAATGGCTCATTGAAAAGGGAACTATGATAAAAAGATTGTTTTCCTAAAAGCATGGAGTTGACGAAAGAATAAGCAAGCAATGTCACGTTAATGTTAAATAGCCTACATCTGAACTCTAGGTGGCAACCTTGTATTACATTTCCCATCTACATGGGGTGAGATCATTAGAATTATGTGAGCTTCACAAGTAACAAATATTATGTAATTTATAATGGGAAATTATTGGAAATGTTATTTCTTGTTTATTCTAATTGCAAACCACACACATCCATTCGTAATCACGTACACATTTAATACTGAAACACTCATTTCGTTATTTGATGTTGCCTAGCAACTGCAGCCAGAGAACGTCTAAGCCTAGCCTAGTTCAGTTTTAGAAGGGATGAGTTCTGGCCAAACAAGTGCCCAAAATATCGGTTTTCCATGTGTATGTGCTGGATGGCGTGCGTCCTTTATGAAAGTGTTTTTTTTAGAGTTACAGACATAATGAGTCATGTTGTAGTGGTCAACATAAATGTGCCCCTTTTGTTATTAGAATGCTAAGCAGGGATTTAGCATGTTAAGCAGCGATTTAGTAGCATTAATTTCTTGTGTGGCTAGCTGTATGAAACTTAATTTGTGGGTTTCATCAGGTCCCTTTCCACAGGTGTATAAAATCAAGCACCTTGATTATCAATGCAGACTGCATGGTGCTTGATTAATACACCTGTGAAAAGGGACCTGATGAAACTCATCAATAGGGAGGAGATGTTGCTATGTATGGGATTTATGTTGCTTAGCGTAATGCCATGGTCATTTGATACGAGATGCTTGCACTCGTAACTCCTAACTTTAGGACTCCTATTTTTTTTTTACCAAGAGTAATTCACAAAGCATTAGCCCTAAAAGTAGCACCTATGTCGGTGACAAGCTTAAAAGAAGTCGCGAGGACTCCTAACTCACTAAGATCTATTCAGAAACAGTTTTTTGTGTCATTTCATGTCGCGATGTTTTGAAATGCGTCTACAGGAGCTTCCAATCGCGAGGGAACAATTTTGCATTGCATAACTAAGAGATGCAGTAACACCACCAACAACAACCAAAACTAACCTATTGTCAACGTGTACATTAAATGTAACATTTCATTGTGAATTGTCAAATTAAAATGTTCTCCTCTTTGCAAACGTAGGCATAGGCATATGGTGACAGATTAATTTAATAATGTTGCTGCGTGAATCACGGTAAGCGCGAATGAAGTGGCCACTTCTTAATGGGACCCACTGTATGGAAGTAGTCTAAGTAAAATAGAGATGTTTCAAATACGATAAGGTTAATCAGAATTCTAGGATATGCCCGCTTGAAAATGGCAGAAATAGAACTGAACTTTGGCCATAGCAACCATCCATTTAGAACGACTGGCCTTCATAGCAACCAAAGATCTTAGCTGTGATTCATGTATGTTATGTGATGCAAAGTATAGAATAGGGGATGAAATAGACACAGGTCAAGAAATATAGTGCAATGTAGACAGTAGTATAAGCTTACAGTTGATTTACAGAAGGGGGTTTAGAGTAATATGAAGTATTCCTTTATTCTGATATACATCTGAGATACATAGGCTCTCAAAACAATCCCAAACAGACATAAGGTCTTTTTAGAGCAAATCCATATAGATTATTTGTCAAATAAACCAGTAAAACATAATTAGGGGATGGAATATATAACATTCACAGCTCACATTTTTAAAAATAATTCAGTGAAAAAGTATCCTGACAAACAAGCAGCATTTTAATGCCTTGGTCATATTTCATAATTTCAATTCTTCTGTAGGTTACCCGATAGCCCAGTTTGAGAGGCGCAAGACTGCCAATCACTGCTGTTGTTTTATTTTATTGATTTGATCTTAGTCATAGAAGCTAAATTCGAAGGCAGGCCACAGGTAAAATCCAACGAACCGCATTCACCCCGCAAGCCAATAGTTGAATAGCCCTCTCCTAGAGCTTTTGAGATATTGCCACTGCTCCAACACTGAAAGGCACTGTTAGAATGCTTGGATCAAGCCAGGTTCAGCATGCCACTATCTGCTCACGTTGCTGACCGGACCAGGGCAAGCACACTTTCGCAGTTCCGTCGGAAATGCAGTCTAGTTATTATTATCGTCTACCCTGGAAATACTGAATGGTCCATCTCTGCCAAGATCTGGTCTCATTCTGGGCTTCATTTCAACTATTCCTACATATATACTGTATATTCAGCGGATAATGATAAAAAGAAAAAAGGCTATGTACATCTTACATTTCTGACTTCTCATTTGAGAATAAGTAACCGCAATTTCTTTCTTTACGGCAAAATCTATATAGCATTATTTACAAGTAGGGCACAAAATTACATATGCCTCTATGGAGAAAAAAGTAGCAATATACCTATTGTAATTTATATTAATCTTCAGAAATATTTTTCTTAATGTAATGGAAAGCAGAATATGTTGTAAATGAATTCACGGAAAAATGATAAATTTGGCTGATAATTGTGTAAGGGATAATGTATAGAACGCCGGTCATTACTGGGAAAATAAGTCCCGACAGGGCGAACCGGACCCCGACGCGCAGCGGAGAGGTCTTGTTCCGCCCTGAAGGGACTTATTTTCACAGTAATGACCGGCGTTCTATACATTATCCCGCTTATTATACGGCTACTTGCCAAAACAAAATAATAAACTCCCCACGATATGACTTTAGCCTACATAACCTAGCCTATTTGTTACCGTTCATCGTGGCATTTGCTGAGAAACAAATAGTTCGCAACACACGCTGCTGAACTTAAATCAAACATTCTTTAGAACACAGCTGATCAACCGTCTGCTTTCACGTTTGAATGAAGTTCCAGTCCTTGCGTAGTGATATGAAAGACATTAATCAGAAGCACAAAACCCGTTGCCATTGACAGCGGTCATTAAATGCTTTGCCGGTGATTTATGTAGATTTAACATAGGCCCAAACGTTGGGAAGGCCCATTCATGTGAACGGAACGTTCTGCAGCACTCTGAAGAGCCGTGTAATAAACATAATTAACATACAGGGCCCAAATTTTAGAAAAGAATCTCCCTTAGATAACGGGAGTGCATGCACACTGGATGCAAGGTGTGGTCAGACACACAGAGTGAGCAGAGCCAGGCTGAAGTTAATTACGGTAATAGAAGATTTGGTTAAAGCCGACCAATAGGGTTAAACAGGTCTAATCACATCCGCTTATCGAATGATAACATTGATTTTGACAGCAATTCAGCTATCGTCTCCTAAAATACAGTTAACCTGCATTTTAAATTCGGTTTTATCATCTTTGACATTGTTGTTTTGTACAAAAGCATGAGAAGAAAAAAAAAAAAAAAAAAAAAAAACCCATCAACATTTGAGTATCTAACTAAATCAGTGGTCCAAACATATAACAGTGTTTAAATATAACCTATACACCTACATATGCTTATTTATCATTATTTTTACTGTGTTTGTGTTCAAATCAGCGTTATTACTTGACAAGCTGATGTGATGACACCTGTTTTCCGGTGTAGCCTTCTGATGTTCGGCATAAACACTATAACAGTGTTGAGCAATACCATTAAATGTAATGCATCTTACAGTAGCCTTTAAAATGTCAATATTGCTGCATGTCAGACAAGTTTTACAAGGAATATGTAGCATTTATTCTGCTGTTCCAAACAATTAAATTCACAAGTACATGGTTGTAGCTTTTCAGACCTGTTTTAAATGCCATACTACATCCATTCGAGCATCCCAGTCTTCATCAATGTAGCAATAACATTTTGAGCAAAACATGTGTGATTCATTCACTTATAGAAGTCACGTTGAATCACATTTGCAGCCTCAGAGCATGAGCAAGAGATAGGCCTACATGTAGGCAGAGCATGAGCAAGAGTCTAAATAAGCAGAGCATGAGCAAGAGTCTAAATAAGCAGAGCATGAGCAAGAGTCTAAATAAGCAGAGCATGAGCAAGAGTCTATGGAAAAGATAGGCCTACATGTAGGCATAGTGCTTAAATTAATCCTGAAATATTAAATACATAAAATATTAAAAAGATTTAGAAAAAGAGGGCAGCTGCATTTTTAATAAAGTATTTCCAATTGAATCCTATTAGGGCTATTTTGATTATGCCAAAATATGACCATAGGCTTAGGAGTTTGTCTCGATAGGCTTACTATTGTAATATTCTATTCTTGTCTGGCATTGGTATTAATTGGAAAGACGTGCAAAAAGAGATGAATGAATTAACCGACAACACTGCAAATTTTGATACACAGGAAGATTGGTTTGTCTACTTTAACATTTTGACGTTTGTAGCCTAAACTGCCACTTTGTATCATATGTGTTGGCCACGCATTGAAATACTATATCACCATCTACGGATAGACCATGGTTGAAAATAATGTAGTCTACTTGATGTAGTCTATTTATGCATAGTCTAGAGTGGACAAATAGTTTGGAGAGAAATTACACATGCATACCCGATTTAAGTTTGGGTGTCATACACTTTAAGGTCGTTCCATTTTTCAGCAACTTGGATAAGGCATTTGTTTGCACATTGCTAGATATACTATCAAAATGGTATATCCTATATTAGAGGGAGTGAATATAAGCTACTAATAAAGCAGGATCAGTAGTGAGGAGTAGCCTACATGATAAGACTGGTCTAGGTTGCGTTCTCATGAACTTGAACTGTTGAACAATGTCACGCATGAAGTTGAAATCAGAGAGCATAGTTTGAATAGTTAAATGAAACCTCTCTGAACTCCAAATATCAACTCAAGGATGGCAGAATGTCCCATTCTTATCGTAAATGTTATTACGGGATGTTACATGTAAACATTTTTATACAATAAATAGATCAGAATTTAACACTGGTTTGTGCTGGCATGTGATTGGTGTATTCAAATTCATTACGGCAGAGAGGTCTCGCCCTGCCTTAACATAGCTTTCCTCCCAGAGATTATGTTATTAAACTCGGGCCCTCAACCTTAGGGGGAAAAAACAATCCAGAGTTTACAGTTCTTACCTGATTCAGATCAAGGACTCTAGGCTGAACCCACGTCATCTGAACTTTTTGGTCTACCTCATCTATATTGCCTTTAATCAGTCCAACTGATAAAGCTTTCATCACCAGCAATTCAACCTGAGATCAAACACAAAAATGCATTATTTGAATCTAAAACACAAATCATTCCATTGTCAACAATAACAAGTGGAAGTATTACTCAGCCATTTACTTCGTTTACTGGAAGTTTAGCACTCTGGGCAATCTCCTGAAAGGTGAGCTGTCGATTATTGGCTGGACGGGTAAAGGTCATCTGTGTCAGAGAAAAAAAATGAATAATGGGTCATTTTGGGGTCATAACAAAAGCATTTTTTTTTTTTCCTTTCTAAGAAATTTGTTTACCTCCATCACACAAAGCAGTTGGATTTTCTGCATCAGCTTGGCTTCATGGGTCGCAAGGTCGGGCTGGAACAACCAGAAATTCCATTTTCTTTTAACTTTCAGAGGAGACTTTTAACAGGAATCTTTTAGTATGTTCAAACACACATATGTATGATGTACATAACATAATAGGAAACAGCCACCTAAAAGATTACATAGAATAGATGAACAGAGTATTTTACCTTGTTCTCTGATGTTAACAAAGAAGATATGCAAAGGTCTTTCAAAAACACTTAGATACTATTTTACAAGCCCATTTACAACCCTATAATTAGGCATTTTAGCAAATATCTAGAACCCCCTCATGCTTATCTAGCACCCACATCAATAATTAAGTGAGCTTTACGCATACCGTCCACAATAGGCTCCAGCAACGTCTACCTGAATCTTTAACTGGGAGTGATAATGTAACATGTGGAGGGAGGTAGTGATCAGAGGGATGGTTTGCGTCACAATCTGTATTTGTGACATAGTCTGTCTTTGTTCAGATCAGCCCATTTTTTTTTTTTTTTTTCATTTCAAAGTCTGAGATTTGCATATGAAGAAGGAAACATGCCATGCACCAAAGTCTCCTTATTCAACCAAGCAAAGGTAAAAGTGGTTTTCCAATGTTTCCCATACATTGACTTATTTGTGGCGGCCCACCACAATATCAACACTGACCACCACACAATGATTTCCGTGATTAATTAACACGAAAACGTTGCCTGGTGTCCCTTTAATCATCTTCGTAAGTCGGTATATGGTTAAATGACTCATTACGGGGCAAATGAAGGCTCTCTCGACCGCTCCTACTGCCTGTAGGCAGAATATCCCACTTGCAAGTTCGGTGTATCCTACCCGCCGACCGAAGCAGGATCAGTTTACAGCACAGAGGCAGGCTAACGAAATGCTAGATTGTTACAAACGTGTGTATAATGGCAGAGCCGGCGAAGAAGCAGCGAAGACCCTTGACGGAAGACGCAAAGAAAAGGAAAAGAGCTTCAGACCGAGCGAGGGGGAGTTTCGTAGAGAAAAAGCATCAGGCTTGCCTGGTGTCCCTTTAAATCCAGGTAGCATCATAACCACGTTGTGCAAATTTGTTCAAAACACCCTCCGTCACCTACCACCACAAATAGAATTTCATTCTGTGGGAAACACTGTTTTCCATTCTATTTCATCTTCAAGTTGTAAATGGGGAAAATTTGGCCAATCACATAGGGTGAGCCCCTAGTGGTCAGATTGTAGTAAAAATTATACTTCCAAAACAAGACATTGCTTGCAAGTATACAAATACATTTACATTATACATTTCAATTTCTGAGTTTACTTAATGATTTTGCACTGCTGGTTTCTATTCTCCCTGGCATTAAACCAGGACACAAATGTTTCGGCTTGCCTGCAGCCTATTACAGCTTGGCTTGCATACTTGAATTAAGCGTACCATGGTTGATGCTCCTGCCATCAGCCAATCAGTGTGTTCCCCATGTAATTTCCCAGTGTTTCTATCGAGATGACTCATGTGACATTTGCAGCTGAAATTACTGGCTCAAATTATGTTTCCTAGTAATGTCTCCATGGGAAAACTTTGTGCAACTCCCATAAAAAAAGCCAAAGCAAATCAAAGCTCTCTCAAGCAATAATCTCAAAACAGTGAGGAAAAGAAAACAGAGGGCCATATCAGACGTCACCTGTTGGCCCCATGCTGATTTCAGTGCCTGGAACTTCTCGACATTGCCTCCATTGAAGGCATAAAGGGTGTCGATCAGCCACTGCTTGTCTGTGTTTCTCAGAGTCTCCAGTACAGGGTGCATGAGCTAGACATAGATAATGATAAACAGTGAATAGGACAGCTTCCTAAATGATGTAGTAAAGGGCATGGTAAAGGGTGAACGTTTAGGATGTGAAAAGCACTTACAAGTTCACCAAAGTTGTAAACACCTTCTCCTAAAAGTCCTGCAAGGCCCAGGGTGAATGCCCTCTCTTGTTTCTCTGTCTCTAAAATAGCAGAACATTATAAATATGTGATTACACATTCAAACCTCTGGTAAAGGCAATCACATAACCTGATATACAGTGTATGTATTCATCAGGTTAATATTCACTTACCACACTTGTTTCATTACCTCATAATGTACAGACATGAATGAGACTGTTAAGCCTAAACAATTATGGTGTGGTTATTAGGGACTTTGGAGCAAATCTCAGAAATAAACATTACCTGGAATGTCTTTAATATCCACACAACCCAAGTATCGTAAAGCATCTCTGTAGTAGAGGGCGTGGTTCCCAACAAAGCGATAGTACTTGCTAGATAAATCATAGAAGCGCCCATGAACTGAAGTAACACCTGCCAAATTATTCAGAGTCTCCTCCACTTCCTCAACAAGCTTCTGTAAAGTTAGCAACAAAGGGCACTCTGGTAAGACAGAATCACTTCATTAGAATCACACCAAATATAACTAAATGTCTGCGTACCTTTGTGGCAGGAAGATCATTGATTTCTAGTTTAAGGCTTCCGATGGAGGTCTTGCAGAGTATTAATGCCTCATCATTGCTCTTCACCTAATAAAGCAACCAAGAGACCAAAAAGTACAATGGCATGTAATAGGGCAGTGCGAATTAATCGATTAATCATGATTATGACTTCCATGAGAACATAATCTAAATATAATGATTAATTTACTACATTTAGTTTTGATAACAATTCTTTTCTTTTGTCTTGAGTTGTCTTGTGCATTTTGCAAGTATTTTTTCTGTTGGATTATATTTAAAATTCAATTTAAAAATGTAAAAATGTTAAGTTCTGAATATGGGTGATGGTTCCAAAATCACTGATTAATCATGTTAAATAATCGTGATCTCAATATTGAAAGAAATAATTGTGATAATGATTGTTGTCATAACCGAACAGCCCTAGCATGTATTGCATGTTGCTTTGTCAATTCTCCATTTTCAGTGGGCCTGCCCTGGACTTTCTTCCATGCAAACGGCATTCTTTAGGCTACTAAAATAGTACCTTTTCTTTTGTCTTCTCAAGGAATGTTATGGCATCTTTGGGATCTGAACAAAAAGTATAATATTTTGTTATTATAACATCCAAGTCTTTCATTTGGCTACATGGGTGTTGCAGTAAATATTAAATAATTACCTGATATTGGTCTAACAACATACAGAATTATTTCCATTAAGGAGAGTGGATTGATTCTGTATAGATTCAAAATAAATCAGAGAGGATGGTTAAGAAAATGGCAAATACGTTAAATTTCAGCAATTATGGAAAATTGATTAAGAGATTGTTTTACCTGTGGTCAAAGTCACTCAAGAAGTTCTCATAGAGCTACAAAAGTGAAAAAAAGCAAGTCAAATACCAATGGAACACTACACCAAGAGTAGCAAAGTGTAAGCTTAGTAGCCTAACGTTACATCAGTGTCGATTCTCGTGCGTTTACCTGAATTAGGCCATCACCCGTGCTAAAACAGGGGTCTTTCACAAAGTCGGTCAATTTCAGGGTCAACTGGTGCCACAACCTGAAAAACCGTTCAAAAGTTCAACATCTGACAGCAAACCATACATGACTATATGAATAACAGTGAGATGTGCACATAGAAACATAACTAAGACAAAAAAGGGGCGCTATTACCAAGAACAGTTATAATCATAACTTCACATATAATTTCAGAGAGGGTTAAAGCGGCTCTTTGATTATTTGTTTGCATTGCTGCAGTCAGATTGTAGATAGTCGTGACCAGCTAACATTATTCCCTTACAGACTAGTTGGGGACAGGTGAACATATGACCCGTGAACTGATGAATGTTTCCACTCAACATACTGAAGTTAGCTGCTAGCAGCTACTTGTAAGGTGTGCCGAGTCTCGCTGAGGTAAATCAGAGAATGTCCGGGCTCTGGGTAAATCTACTCTTTAGCCCAAGCTAGCTACTCGGTGTTAGCTAACTGACAAGCTCACATTTCCAAGTGTTGGGTAGCTAGAAGTGCTAGTAGCTACCATGGTAAGCTCATCATCACGGATAGATAGATAAAATAACGCCAAAGCCTCACTTTTTATTATATAGGTCCTCCAGAGAGTGCCATTCAGCCGCCATTTCGGGGGTTGAACTGATGCTCTGTTGTTGGTTGAGGTACCCTGCAACATCTTTCATCTTGAAAGCTAATCTAATAGAAAGAACACTAACTGAAAGGCTTTGCTACCAACAGGCTAACCAATTAGCTACCTGCTTTGGGTAGTTTTGCAGATCAAGTCTAAATTTGAGTGTTACTTTTGTTCGTTCTACATATGACTCTCTCAGCATAAATGCCACTGAATTTCTCTTTTTTCACTTGTGGTCCCTGTGGTTGTTTGTTCCCCTCATATAAACTCTGCTAGCAACTCATGGCAGATGACGTCAGATAACGTACCACGTAATACGTAATATTTGAGCCAAATATTTTATAGTTTTTCTTTGGTATCTGACCTTTTAAGAAAAAGTGATACACTTTACGTATTGTATTCTAGATATGTTATGTTTTAATTAATTGATCTCTTATTAACAACTTGCAATCAGAGATTTTGATCGAAATTCGTGATGATGTGGTTTTTCTTACCTTATTTTATGAACTTTACGGTCACCAACGTCAACGACGAGCGCCCAATCATACGTTGTTTATTACTTGCGCATTGTCCAGCATGTCCTCTTTGGCTTTGGGCCTCTGTGTACAGGCTTTGCTAGCTTAAAGACTAGGCTAGCTACTGACAACTGCTCAATACTGATATTTCTTGTACATTCCTGTTCTGTTTAGATGTGACCTATGCGACTTGTGTCTTAGAATATACTGTACTTTCCTCATGGCCTCCCCTGCAGTTCTACAGTACAGGTTGTATTTTTATCAACGCATAATAATAAGGACATGCTGCACAGTCAAAGGTTAGTGTTTCTTTTCAGGTCCAATTACATTAGGTTAGCTAGCAATGTTTCTTTGTTGACGTTTAGTTTTAATAATGATTAAACGACATGCTGGATATTGAATATGAAGTTCATATTCAAGTATCATTCATTAGTTCCAATTTCATATGAAGCCACTGATGTGGAAGATCATGCTCCCATGTTTTCAGAACACCAACCAACGCACCTGAGTTATACACGAAGGAAATACAGTTGGTGTGTCACTCAACAAGAACGGAAAGCCATCTCTTCAAATGCTATGCATTGCTGGTAAGCGATGCTGGTAAGATGTAGCGCAATGTTACACTTAATCAGGCCTGAAAATTAAGCTTTGCTCTATTTTAACATCAGGAGAAGCTTTTTCAATGGCCAGTCTCGAGGAATATTTGGGAAAAGTGGTGGGAGCTCCAAACAGCAAACTCTTGAGGACATTGCAAAGGGCATCAAAGAACAGGAATACAAGAGGGTTGTGGTGATGGCAGGAGCAGGGATCAGCACACCCAGTGGCATTCCAGATTTCAGGTCTGCACACACACCTGCATCCATGCCAAACCTCTCTCTAACATTTTGCTGCGAGATGAAGATTTATTAAAAAAAATATCAGAACATTATATAGTTCCTTGAACCTGGACTAGAGTAAACAGTCCCAAATTGAAATTTGCATTGTAGTTTTTCTCATCCACAGATCTCCTGGCAGTGGTCTTTATGACAACCTTCAGCAGTACAACCTACCTTATGCAGAGGCTATTTTCGAAATCAACTACTTCCACCACAACCCCAAGCCCTTCTTTGCTCTGGCCAAAGAGTTGTACCCAGGAAACTATCAACCCAACCTGACCCACTATTTTGTTCGTCTTCTTCATGACAAGGGACAGTTATTAAGGATGTACACCCAGAACATTGACGGATTAGAGCGAAGTAAGTCTCATTTTGCAAGTTGTCATTGCTTTCCCTGAGCTATGTTTCCAGGACACAAAATGCACTTTAATATAATATATAAATTGTTTGTGTGTATTTCCATAATGTGTAATAAATAAATAAGTTGTTTGTGTGTATTTCCATAGCGTATAATAAATACATAATTTGTGTGTATTTGCATTGATACAAGTTGCAGGCATTCCTCCCAACATGCTGGTTGAGGCACATGGAACATTTGCCACTGCCACCTGCACTGCATGCAGAAGGGATTATAAAGCAGAAGAACTGCATGTACGTGACTCTTTTTATATATATTTCTGTCATACAGAAGAGTCAAAGAAGTGTTTTGTTTGCTATTAAACCACGTGTGTCTGATTGAACAGGCAGATGTGATGAAAGGAGCCATCCCAAAGTGCCCCACCTGCAAGGGGGTGATAAAGCCTGATATTGTGTTCTTTGGGGAAGAGCTTCCCCAGTACTTCTTCATGTACCTCAAAGACTTCCCTATGGCTGATCTGCTTATCATAATGGGTACTTCCCTGGAGGTAAGCTGATGCAGAGTTTATGCCGAGTTTAGCTGATGCTGATGCAGAGTCATCACTGTTTCATTAGAGAAATCCGGTGATTTTTCACATAGATCTCAGTTTTTCAAGGTCACTAAGTACTGTCGGTACAAAAAAAACCTAAAAAACAAACAGTTTTACCTAACTCTAGAAGCTAAAGCATCCAGGCAGCTACAGTGCTACACTCTGGGGGCAAGTTTGTGAGCCTCCATGTTCATGCCCCCAGAGTGAAGCGCTGTAGCTGCCTGGCTTCTTTAACTGTTGGAACTAGCAACTCGAGGTAGATAAAACCGATTGTTTTCATGAGTTTTTTTCCTACTGACCGTACTCAGTGACCTCGAAACAGAGATCTATGTGAAAAATCAACAGACTGCCCCTTTAAGGATAGATCAGGATATTGTTTTGTTTTTTTCAACCAGTTCCCATCATAATAGCCTTGAGTATATGGGGCATAGGGTGTGTAAGCAAACGTTCAGAGAACATTTCTTTTACATATACTAGCCAGTTACCAACATAATTGTGGACCCCACAAATTCTGAATAGACCTGGTACAAACCTGCATTTCTATTCTATGACCTGCAGGTGGAGCCATTTGCCAGCCTGACAGGTGCGGTGCGGGGCTCAGTGCCGCGCCTGCTGGTCAATCGGGACCTGGTGGGTCCCTTTGCATGGGGATCCCCACGGCCCAATGATGTGGCGGAACTTGGGGATGTGGTTAGTGGAGTGTCAAAGCTGGCGGATGCTGTGGGCTGGACAGAAGAGCTGAAAGCCCTCATTGCTGCTGAGACGAAAAAGGTGGGCAATTTAAGTGTTCATGAGCAACATTCCCTCACACTCACACACACACACACACACACACACACACACACACACACACATAAACAAAAAAGGTGATGCTTATGTTAACAACTGTCAATGTAAATCTTTTTAGCCTTTCGCTGAGTGATATACCACTGAGAAAACCTTATTTAAGTATCATAGATTTACTAAATTACCTAAGAATAACACCTAAACTGATGATGAACAAGGCTATATGGCATATAGGCACATTGTAATGATCATCCAATCAGAACACATGGGACCAGTTATGTGGTTGCCCAGCAACATTGCTCAAAAAGCTGCCCCATAAATCATCACCTTCCTCTGATGATAATGGGTGACGGGTCAGAGGTCAGAGTAATACATAGGTTTAATGATTTCACATCACATCTATGACAAATATAGACGATCATCACTGTGGTTACATTTTGCCCTGCAGTATAAATACATAAATTATCCATGTGTCCATGTGAATTTTGGCATTCTCTCACAAAACACAACAGGCCCAAATGCTACTGATTGGCAACAAGGCTGGCAGCATGAAAAGTCTGCCGTGCAGTACCTAGATCTAATTTAATTTTGTTAATTGCTAAAGCATTTTGCTAATTTCTTAGAAGCAAGATTTAAAGCACAAGCATGGAAGGGTCAGCAGATCACTGCTGGAAAGTGTCTATAAAGATTCACATCCAATATAGTTTTCCATGAATCCTCTAGATCAGGGGTTCCCAAACTTTTCCACGACAAGGCCCCCCAAATACCACTAGGTTCTGGCCAAGGACCCCCTTAATGTGTTATTAAACCCATCGACAATACTACGGCAAATGTAAAAATACATTAAGCTAATCCTAATAATTATTTTAGCCACAAGCACTTCGCGATGGAGCATACAGTGTGTACAAATTGTATTTGGGGCTTTCTGCTATATGAGAGCTATCGCTCTACTATTATTCAGTCATTATCATGGAAAATATAATGTCCAGATATGCGACACAATATTATAATGGCATTGTATAACAACCCTCATAATAATAATAGGTATATTTTAAATTTTCAAATGTATTTATTTGTTCCTTTTATTTTTCCTTCCAACTTGCTGCGGACCCCACTTTGAAAACCACTGCTCTAGATCATTCCATGTCAGGCATTTCCAGTTGAGATAGGAACTTGGTTATTTTCTCCATTGTAGAACAATTACTGAGTTCTGTGTGAACATTGATAAGGTATGGTTGAATTATTGTGATTGGCTGAGGAATGACTTCATAGCCACATGCACTAATTACTCAACCTATTTATGCTTGATGGCACTTGAGTAAATATAAGTTTCCTCCTTCTGTCTCACTGTGTGGTTACTGTGAAACCCATTCACGGTGATCGTTATGCTTACAAATGAAGGTTCAATGTGTGCTGTAAGAAAAGGAGGGACGCATTTCCTTCAAATTTGCAAAAGTAGTAAAAAAATAAATAAATCTTCCTTTTCCTTCCTTTTTTTCACAGGTTGGTAAGAATAGGCACCACTACTGACATCTCAAATACAAATGGTCTGTTTTGTTTTTGTTTTCTCTATAAAGGAGAATGAAGAATGAGATGCCTGGTGTTTCTGTCTCTGCCAACCAGTAGGCACCAGCCTAAACTCAGGATCCAATCACATGGTCTGTTTAACTGTAATATGCACACTACTGCACATCTGCGGATAGGGTAGAATTATCTTCTTTTATACTCTTCTCTGTATCTGTCTATATTGTGGTGGAATACAATGTTCTTGGGATGATATGAAGGCTCACCTTAGCTAATAGCTAATCTAAATCTTTCTCACGGAGCTAGGCATGCTAGCTTATGGCACTCTTCCATGCACATATTTTGGAATGTTGGTTTGTGATTTAAGAAGCTTTGAAAGTATTTATGAGCATACTTATGAGCATGCTCTAGTAAGTAAGTTTGAGGACTGTGAGGTGCAGCTCCCTATGAAAGTCCTTCTACCACTGATAGTGAATGAAGGAAGATGCTTTCATTGTGGCTTGGAGTAGCCTACTAGAGATTGTGCTGATCATTTCATTACCATGTTTATGAGATGTATTTCTTTATTTATGTTGAATTTCCTACATAATTTTAAGGTGCTAATGGTTTTTATAAATAAAATACTCCTTCAAAAAGGGTTCAAGATGCTCTTCATAAAGACACATTTCCCCCTTCAAACTTCTGTCTGTGTCCTGTGAATAATTTATTTTGCACAAATATGGTGTTACACCAGAGTAATACTGGAGATCTGTTTGGGTGATGTAGCCTCTTGCCTTGTTGTCGTCATGCCCTGAAAAAGTGTGATGCAGCGTCTTGGCAGGCTTTGCGTTTACTTTATTGCACATTTTCACAAACATTGTAATACTGGAGAATGGAGGACATTCCAGGCTTGCCAAACAAATAAAAACTCATCTATTTTGGTCGTTTGCTTATGTAATTTGTAACGCAGGAGATGTGGAGATAACTTTGAGCACTCGTTTAGGATAAATAGCCCTGCTCGGTCATAAAGCCTCAGCAAGGCAAAGCTGACCCTTTTAGCCGCAGGGCCTTGTGCTTGTCATGTCCACAGTGAGGAGCTGGACAATATCACTGTGAAGACGATGCACTGCGATTTCTCACATAACCCACTTTGTGCCAAGCAAGGAATTGGTGAAACTCAAACGAGAAATGATGCATGATGAGGACCCAAGTGTAACAAACTGGATTTGACCCACAGCCTATATTGCAGAGTACGTGAGGCTTTTATCCAGAGTGTATACATATCCATCTGAATACAAAAGGTGCGCCAGTGATTTTATGGCAGGGTGAGGTGACCTGTTATATGTTTGTTTTTTTCATAGTGGTTTCAACATTTTAACAAATTGTTTGAGTTGATAGTAAGTCACACCTGAAATAAGAATACTTGACGAATCAAACATTCAAATCAAATCCACATTTTGTCATTCATTCTGCCGTTGACAGGGCCTCTCCAATGATTGGGTGAGAGTGAATGAGGGACAGTTGGCTAAAATGCAGAAAGTTATTTAGTTTGACATGAGAACTGACTCACAAAAAAAATATTGTGGGCTTCCATGGTATGGGATTTAGGCCTAATGCAGCTCTCAATCACAGAATTACACTTAATGTTCTTGGTATGACGATGTATAAGCCTAATACTTTTGCCCTAACCTGACTGAAGCCTTAAATGTCTTACAGTATCAGCTTTTAGTCTGGGAGTGAGATAAGAGAATTCAGTTACAGTTCACCCATTGTTTAAGGTCAGAAGCAGTTCAAGGACATGGGGCATAGCCAGCAGTGAAATTAAACTTAAATTGGTACATTGAACTCTTAACAAATCTTTTCAGAAATACAGCAAAGACATCTCTATTGTAAACAAAGGTTTTAAATGCATTTTTTCTCAGTTCCATGAAAACACACATCCATGTTGTTTAACACTGATGCCTTCAGCACAGCCATTAATTGTGTTGAACCACACTAACTGTACTCCTCTGTCAGTCATCATACAAAGCTCAACCCATGTTGGATAAGCAGTTGTGATTCCTGATTTTTTGGTGATTCGGAAATTGGCATGAATGGGAAGGTCTTCAGACGGATCTGCAGAGCCAATTCAAATGGTTCATTTAGGTTCACCCAGGCTACATCAGTTTAATTATCTAGGCAGAAAGAGACAGATCTAGACAGAATGAGAGATGAACTTTTAAACAGCTTTTGCCTCTCATCTCATGCTAGTCTTTACATTACATGGACTTATGTGGCTAACTCTGAGACAGCACCCAGTCCCTAGTCTACAGCACATTTGGGTGAGGCATTGCGTAGGATGCAGAAGCACTGGACCCCACTGGATTCACCTTCACATGCATTTTGAAATTCATCTATTTCATCTATTATTCAATTGAAAAAAGGAATGAGGAGCAAAAACTTTTGGCAGGCTCTCTCAAGCAGTCATTAAGAAGTGCACTTTCAACATATTAACCCAGTGGGCATAATTACACTCAGCATTTCTGTCTCAGAGTATTAAATGAACGCTATTCTTTCAGTTGGCCCGCTATGGTTCTTTTATTCCAACCCTGCAAATTCAAGCTTTGATAAAAGACTGCTTTAGAGCCCATCTTAGAGGTTTTGTTGAATATCGGTCTTGCTATCTGCAAATCAAAATCTTCTATTTCTTCTGCCCCTTTTATCCCAAACTTCAATGCTCAAACAAGGTGTCTGTCTCTCATACCATCCAGTTATTAGTCTAAGTCACAGTTCATTGAGACATTGCCCCCCCGAATGTATTGTATGAAATTGATGAAAGGAATGTTCTAACATGGAAAAAACAGGTGTTGGATTTATGGTCCAATTTATTAAACCATTCCATGGCACTGAATAAATAAATAATTCAGGTCATATTTGTGTCTTCCTAAAGATGTGTTTTGCAATGTAAAGTTTATGAAACAACGATTAAAAATAACATAACTTGATTTTGTTTTCATGGCATTTCTCAGAGGATCTTAATCAAGTACAGGCTTGTTTACTGTTTTCATTGTCCAAGAACTGGCTGAGAGAGATATGAATTGCTGCTTTCTCCTACAGTTAATTATGTGACAAACTGAAGCATACTTCAGACTTTACAAAGACCAGGCTGGTGATGGCAATGCATAATAGATTATATGATGTTTTTTCATTTGAGCAGAATACTGAATATTATAGCAACATCAATAGTCTAAGGTGTTTTATCTGTACTGTGAATACTTAAAATATTTTAAAAATCTTTCAGGTTTGGGAACAGCAGGTGGATAGACTGAAGAATCAAATCATGTTCTTACAGCGTAACTAATAAATCACTATGAATCCTTACTTATGTATGGTGTCCAGCATCCTTGTGTTGGCAACACTTTTCTGGTGCATTTTCTTGTTCCGAGGGGAAAACATCATTTAATGGATAGTTTTCCACATAAAACGTGGACGAGAGAGAACAATAGGCACCTTTAACAAACAAACTTACATTCTGCTGTCACAGACATAAAAAAAATAGTAGCAAAGGTAGAATGGGTGATAGACCTGTACAAAAACATATGAACTGAATAATTATCACATCATCAGCACTTGGCCCACAGTGGCCCTAGTATCACATAATGCAGTCACTTCATTTCAAGAATCCAATGTGCCGTACAAAAAACAAAGGAACAGAATAATCATCACACAGTAGTTGAAGATCTGGCCCACAGTACCACGTCACGCACGTTACTTCATTTCAAGGATACGGCCACATTTGCGCCGTTCGTTTTTCAATTCACCAACAGGTGAGCACAAACTTGCGGAAGAACTTCCTGAACTCTGTGTTGAACACTGTGTAGATGATGGGGTTGAGAGCGCTGTTGACGTACCCCAGCCAGGTGACGGTGCTCATCAGATAGGGGGAGATATCACAGGACTCACACGTGGCCCTGGTCGTGTGCACGACGAAGAAGGGCGTCCAGCAGAACAGGAACGCACCTGTACACCAGTCAGGGACGGGACAACAGGTGTAAATGCTGGAGGGCAATTCCATGGAAAATTACGTTTTTTGTAACATCCATAACGCCAATAAAATGTGATGGTATAGTATGATGTGAATGATTACATGAAATTTGAGCATTTGCTATTTTTGGCTGAAGAATGTACATGAGAAAAAATGAATGTTATCATTCACATCATACCAAGGCAAGGGATTTCACTGGCGTTATGGATGTGACAAAAAGTCAATTTTCCGTGGAATTGCCCTGGACAGGTTACAGGTACCAGATTTTGACATCTTTCTCAGAGTGACATTGTTGAAAAATACAACTGACTTGACATTGTTCTTCCAAACGACCCACATACTGTTTGTAAAAAGAAAGACTGACTGAGTAAAAATGAGGTGGTAGTAGACATATGGACATGGTAAACATATTAGGATATCAGGCATTTAAAGGGTCACAGTCTAAGGCACTACCGCTGCTCATGTGACCACGTGCCACATTCCGACTCAGACACAGCAAGCTCATCACCTGAGACCTGTTAGTACCTAATAAGATAGCGAGGAGAACGAATGCACACCCAAGCAGAGGTGCTGCCCAAGAGATTATCATGAATAAGGAACGCTATTCTCTTTTAAAGATCTCATTTTTCCTTGAATAGATAACTTAAAAAGAGTTAAAAGTGGCTAACAAAAAGAGTGGCTACCCTGTCCTCATTCAGCATGAGCTAATGAGGCAACACTTTCTTCCTGCTCTTCCTTAACAACAGCAAAGTGTTATACAAGCCAGCGTCTATAGTCAGAGAATTGTTTGCACAAGCTACCACATTTATTGTGTTTGATGTAGAGCATAACAGCTTATATGTGGACAGTTAGGGTCTTTATTTGGCTATAATGTTAATTGCTATGCATCAACTTAATGTCGTGTTCACTGTTATATCATGGCATGTTACATTTTTTATGATGTCCAGGGTGCACCTTGAAGATATTGCTGGTGCTATGAAACTCCAGGCATCTACTCCACTTAAATATTCTGTTGGAACAAGCTCTTAAAATAAGCATGAGCACACTGGGCACTGAATGACAGAGTGAATGTGACATGGAAGTTGGCATTTTAAGGACAAATGATATGACAACATCCTCTTGCAACCCAACAACCGTTAGACAACTAGTCTAACTAGTCTAAACCGAGTGTTAAGTAGTTTTCTGATGATCCGTTAAGCTGTTACTGATCACTGTCTACTAGTGGACAATGATACTTTCAGTGTGATACTTTCTGTGACACCATAATACTTTCACTGGATTTCACATGAGTGTCAGCTTTGTTACTTCTGCCTCTTAATAAGTATCAATATTGAATCACCACAGGGCACACAATTACGTTTTTTGTAAGAAAAAAAAAAAGAGGTCAATTCTGTAATATAAATTCAAAATTGTGTGATAATTCCCTTAAGTTAAACTGAAAAGTTCAAGTAACCCCCAAGCTTTGAAACGTCTGAAAGTGTACAATTAGATTACAAGACTATACAAAGATTATGTGGTAATTGGATTTAAAGATTAAGACTATAGTTAGCTATGTGTTTGGGTATTAGGACAAATGTGAGTGTCAGTGTTGTGTGTCACTTGTGCACTTGTGTTCACACTCTTGTCAATCTTTGGTTCTGCGCGTTTGGTTCCCTGCCTGACCTTATGTCACCCAGGCTCACTCCAGGTTATTGTTTTTTTCCAGGTTATTGTCAGGTTATTGTTAAGTTTACAGTTGTGCATAGATCTTTCATCTTTTACCATGCTGGGTCAACCAATGCTTTCTTTGGGGAAAGTAATGGAGAGGAATAACTTTTCTCTAAAGGAGAGTTACTATTGATATTGAATTCAAAATGAGCTATGAATGAATATATTCCTTTTCACAGGCAGTCTAGTGTGTCCACACATATAGTCTCGATTCAACCTGCTGAATCTCTTTCTGTTTACTATGGACAGAACCAGAGCAGGGGGTGTGTGCATCATAGTGAACAATAAGTGGTGTGATAGTAGGAATGTCAAGTACTGTCAAGACACTGTTCACCTGACCTGGAATTCATCACAGTCAAATGCAGACCCTTTGCCCTAAAGAGAGTAGTGAGATCAGCTGAACGTAGGCCTACCACCAGGAGTGCACTACCCAACCTAGAGGAACTATACATCATGAGAGTAAAGTCCAGAGTAAAGAACCTCTTCTCTGCCCAATAACACCCACCAACGTAATAAAATAAAAATCTGCACAAAATCAGCACGTTTTAAAGGTAATAATCCTGTCAACGTAATAATAACCCACCAACGTAATAACTGTTGCCTACTGCCAACGTAATAACCCAATTTCCCACCAACGTAATAATAATTACGTTTCCAGGAAGTTATTACGTTGGTGGGAAGGTTAAAAAAATATTACTTATTTAATTATATAATTAACTTCCCACCAATTGGATTGGATTAACTTCCCACCAATGTAATAAATCACTAATTTAGTAATAATATATCTGTTTTATGTAAGGGATAATGTATAGAACGCCGGTCATTATGGGAAAATAAGTCCGACAGGGCTTAAACCGATCTTGTTTAAGCCCTGAAGGGACTTATATTTCCCATAATGACCGGCGTTCTATACATTATCCCGCTTATTATACGGCTACTTGCCAAAACGAAAAATAAACTCCATGATATGTCTCATTACACTTATTTGTTACCGTTTCGCCATTGGCTTTTGCTGAGAAATAAATAGCGTTTAAAACACATTTGAACTTGAATCAAACATTCTTTAGAACACAGCTGATCAACCGTCTGCTTTCACTTTTGAATGAAGTTCCAAGCACAAACACAAACTCCGTTGCCATTGACAGCGGTCATTCTTGTTTTCAGAGGTCCTTTCCCAAGAAATAATGACCGCTAGAACTTTCGGAAATCCCATTCAAGTCAATGGAGCATTCTACTTGCATTGTGAAGTGTCATGAGCTCTCTCTCTGCCTGGTAACACACGCTGATTAAAGTCTGATGACCTCCACCTGTTCCTGCTCTGCTCTGCCTCACCCTCGTTTACCTACCAGCTGCACTGCATTCACCACTCATCATGCCCGGTATATAAAGCCTTGTTTTTCAGTCCACACTTGTCAGATCGTCTGCAAACCCGCACCAGTTACCTGCCTGTCTTGGAAAACGACTCTGACTCTTTGCCTGTGAACCCAGACCCGCCGACTACTTCTTTGATCTCCAGCCCCGTAATCTTGACCTTGCCTTCCGCTCTCTCTTCGGTAATACAGCCTAGCCCCTTGACTGTACTGCTGCTTCGTTTCAATTGCTGTTGTGTGTGTGTTTTCCCAGGACTTCCCGGATCATCCAGCTCCTGCCATTGCTGCTCGGCTATTGGGGGGAACACACACACGCAGACTCTTGAACTCCCGAACCCCTGAAAACCCTGTAACCCCCAACCCTTAAATAAACATTCTAACGTGACGCTTTTTTGTGGTCCTCGGCCCTGTTTGGTGTCTGACAGTACGATCTGACCAAACATGGACCCAGCGCACGGTCTAACCAGCATGGAAACCGACAAACCAGAACCACCCACCGCCATGCAACGCCTGGAAGAGACTGGAGAGTGAGGCAAACCACAACACTGCTGACACTGCCTCCCACTTCAAGCCGCCTACCAACAGCTTCAGCAGTTCCAGCAGCAACAGCAACAACTTGCAATGATCATTCAACTTCTCACCAACCTTTCTCCTCTGCCTGCTCCCACCGCCCAGCCCCCAGCCAGCCTGCTCACCGCCCAGCACCCGAGTCTCCTGCCCAGTCCACTGCTGCCGCATGCCGGAGCCCCAGAACCCAGGATCGCAACCCAGAGCGGTTCAGCGGGCTAAATCCAACCCAGGTACCGGATGCTCCTGACGAGCTGCCGCGGTCCAGTTTACCCTGCAACCCAGGACTTTTGCCACTGAAGGGGCGAGGGTCGGGTTACGCGGATCACCACCTGACGGGCCGAGCCGACTCTGGGGAACGGCGGAGTTCGAGCGGCCAGACCCCAGCATGTGCAACCTTCAACCTATTCGCAGAGGAGATGCTCAAGGCATTCGATGGGAATCCACCACAGCTGAGGCATTCTCGACCCTGATGAGTATTCGCCAAGGCAGAAGGACTGTTATGATTACTCCATTGACTTCCGAACCGTGGCAAGTCGGAGCTCCTGGAACATGGAAGCATTGGTGGATGCCTTCCACAGCCTGACGGACTACATAAAGGACGAGCTGGTTTCCCCATGATCAACCCCCAATTTTGATGAAGCCATTGTTTGGCTGTCCAGACGTAATCGCAGGATCCAGGTCCGCTGCCGAGGAGAGAGGGCCAGAGTCCATCCACCAGCACACGGAGTGTCCCAACTGCCCTTCTGTCCGCGATTTCCGCCACACCGCTTAACCAGCCGACCAGTCTGAACCATGGAGACGCCGCCCTAACCCCCTGTAGAGCGCCAGCCGACGTATCGTTTCCAACTTGTGCCTCGTACTCGTGGTGGTGATGGTCATCGAAGTCGCCACCTCGTCCAGCAAAGCGTCGAGTTTCACTAGATGTAGAGGAATTGGATGGTTTCCTACGAACATTCCGCCTATCCATCAGTCAAACCCTCATCCAAGTTTGTTTTGCCTTGTCTGATTCC